>NC_034184.2:27209194-27471694 GCF_002021735.2 Oncorhynchus kisutch
GAAGACAAAAAAGATCAAAGACAACAACCACCCGAGCCACTGCCTGTTCACACCACCACAATCCAGAAGGCGAGGTCAGTACAGAGACTGAAGAACAGCTTCTATTTCAAGGCCATCAGACTGCTAAACAGCAATCACTAACTCAGAGAGGCTGCTGCCTATATGGAGACCCAATCACTGTCCACTTTAACAAATGGATCACTAATCACTTTAAATAATGCCACCTTAATAATGTTTACATATCTTACATTACTCATATCATATGTATAGACTGCATTTTATACCATCTATTGCACCTTGCCTATGCCGTTCAGCCATCGCTCATCCATATATTTATATGTACATATTCTCATTCACCCCTTTTAGATGTGTGTGTGTTAGGTAGTTGTTGGGGAACTGTTAGATTACTTGTTAGATATTACTGCACTGTCCAAACCAGAAGCACTTCACTACACTCGCATTATCTCAAACTTTGTGTTTTTTGGTTCAAACCACCATTTCTTTGTGAGTCGCGGTGTGGGTGAATGGATGATCTCTGCATGTGCATTTCCCACCGTAAAGTATGGAGGAGGTGTTATGGTGTGGGGGTGCTTTGCTGGTGACACTGTCTCTGATTTATTTAGAATTCAAGGCTCACTTAACCAGACATGATTCCATGTTTTATTTAGTAGTGTTGATGTCTTTACTATTATTCTACAAAGTAAAAAGTATTACAAATAAAGAAAAACCCTTGACTGAGTAGGTATTCTAAAACTTTTGACAGGTAGTGTATGTGTTGTTGACCCAACTGATGTGGTGTGGTAGTAGATGGCACACAATGCAATGTGTTTTGAGCATATGGGAGAAGAAAGAAAACAAAAATTGCTATTTACACAATGATTTGGAATTCACATTGTTAGATCCTATCCTGCCCATGATATACTAGACAACATACACATGGCCAGTACATTCATAAAAGTGCCATTGTTTACATCAACTTTTTAAAAATGTATTTATTTAACCTTTATTTAACTAGGCAAGTCAGTTAAGAAAAAATCTTATTTACAATGACCGCGTACCCCATCCGAACACGAACGACACTGGGCCAATTGTGCGCCGCCCTACGAGACTCCCAATCACGGCCGGTTGTGATACAGCCTGGAATCGAACCAGGGCCTGTAGTGACACCTCTAGCACTGAGACACAGTGCCTTAGACCGCTTCGCACTACTAATACTACTTTTACAGATCCCCTGCACAGCCATTCTGTAAAAAGCATCTACACATTATCTCCGACATTTGCAACATTGTTGCAATATTGAAATTCGATCTCCATGTGTCCCATAGTAATGAACATTTCGGGGCGAGACATGCAGCTTTTCTCAGCCAGTTGAAATCATGAATCAGCATCATTTTTATCGATATTTACAAAGAAATCTCAAAAGAAAAACAGGTCAAACGAAATTCAGCTAGTTTGCTGACTTGCCATCTGTCGTATGAAGTGGTTGTGTTAGCTGTGTAGTTGGTTCGCAATCGGGGGGGGGGGGGAGCAACGCACAAACAGGAAACAGAAACAATGACGCCTGGGGATGGGCCCAAAGGGAGTGACATATATAGGACAGGTAATCAAGGAGGTGATGGAGTCCAGGTGAGTGTCATAATGCGCTGATGCACGTACCAATGGTGACAGGTGTGCGCCATAACGAGCACCCTTGCAACCTAGAGGCCGGAGAGGGAGCACACATGACCGTACTCCTTCCCCGACGCCGACCAAAATGACGATCCCAGGGATCAGGAGAGGACACCTCTGCTAAGGCGCGGGAACCTGTCGATCCAGCTGAGGTGCGGGAGCATGGCGACGTAGAGCGCCGGAGAGAGAGCATATGTGACAGTACCCCCTCCTTTGCGCGTTCGGCTCCATCCGCAGGACGCCAACCACAGGGACGATCCCGGGGATCAGGAGCGGACCGGTCGCCTCCGCTTAGGCTCAACCTGATGAAGCGGCTGAGGCGTGAGAGCCTGATGAGCTGGCTGAGACCTCCCCGGGTTGCCTCGGTTGAGGCACGGGAACCTGTCGAGCCCGCCGAGGCATGGGGAGCCTGTCGAGCCCGCCGAGGCATGGGGAGCCAGTCGAGCCCGCCGAGGCCTGGGGAGCCTGACGAGCCCGCCGAGGCCTGGGGAGCCTGACGAGCCCGCCGAGGCCTGGGGAGCCTGTCGAGCCCGCCGAGGCCTGGGGAGCCTGTCGAGCCCGCCGAGGCCTGGGGAGCCTGTCGAGCCCGCCGAGGCCTGGGGAGCCTGTCGAGCCCGCCGAGGCATGGGGAGCCTGACGAGCCCGCCGAGGCATGGGGAGCCTGACGAGCCCGCCGAGGCATGGGGAGCCTGACGAGCCCGCCGAGGCATGGGGAGCCTGACGAGCCCGCCGAGGCATGGGGAGCCTGACGAGCCCGCCGAGGCATGGGGAGCCTGACGAGCCCGCCGAGGCATGGGGAGCCTGACGAGCCCGCCGAGGCCTCCCAGGTAGCTCCGATTATGACACCAGGACCCGACATCGCCTCCAAAACAAAACAACAAAAAACTCCCTGATGCTTCCCTTAGGTGAGGCGTCATTCTGTAACGATGTACGCTGAGAGTCGGGAAGCAAGCGCAGGGAGTGAGTGTTTTTGTATTATGTTTAATTTATTTATTAAAACACTCTCACTCCATGAATTTGCTTCCCGACTCTCAGCGCACATCGTTACAATGCCACTTCATGACCACATGACCACTTCACAGCAATGATAAAAATGTCATAACACGTGGCCTATCCTGTATTATTGCTTAAATTAATCATAACTATTGTTATTAATACTTGATAGTCTGTGTACAGCCTTTCCTATGGGTATGTTTACATTGACTTGCTCAAAGCCTTTGTAAAAAATATTTTTTTTTTTAAACCTTTTATCCTGTGATTTCAGTACATTATGTGTACAACACCTGTATGCATTTCAGTATTACGTGTTTGCATTGTGGCTGTAGCTTACAAACTTGTCCTTGATTAAATTAAACATGTTACATGTTTGGTTGCAGCTGGGTCATTTTTGAATTGTGGTGGCATTTGGTCATGGCATTTTGGAAAAAAAACTAACTTTTCTAAAATATATTTTTTATTTAAATGTATTCGTGTATGTCATTCCATTCTAAATCAACCAAAATTAAAATTAAAATTATTTTTGACATTGTGCCACCAGCAGAAGTAGTAATGATGGTAACACAGGGGGTTACCACTGATCTGAATCAATTCCTGCCCAAAGTTGCTCTGGGCGGAAGATGAGAAGGGAGAACAGAAAAAAGGGATAAGCGAGTAAGAGAAAGATTTAGACATGAAAGATAAGCAGAGGAGACAAGGAAGATAAAAGGGCGAGAAAAGAAATGAGAAAAGAAAGAGCTTGAACGGTAGGGAGGAAGAAGGGTGGTCTTGTGAACCAGCCTTATCACTTAGACAAAACAGACTGGTGAAAATAAATATCAGGCTGGTTCTACGAGGCTAAAAGAAAATTGGGTGCTCCAAAACATTACACTGACCCTCTTCCGCAGGTTGTAAGTGAGCAGCAGGTTCCGTGAAAAGTGGTTAGAGAAGGCTGTGTAGAACTCCAGAACCTTCTGCAGGGCGTCCCGTTTGATGACATGGAGATCACAGTAGGTTAGGGCACGCACGTTGGCACAAGCCTGGGTCAGGGTCACCTCCTTCCAGAACACATCCCCAAACACGTCCCCCTTACCTGCAAAGAGAGAGAGAGCACCGATTTAAGATATTACTTCTAAGATCTAACAGATTTTCCATCTGAGATTTACTTCTGAATTCTTATTTTAAATATGATTTCAGAAATATTTCTTTGCCTGCAGAGAGAAAAGCAGCTAAGATGGACTCTTTATAACGGAAACCTAACAATGATTAGTTTATCCCAGTGTGACTTTGCCTGAGATGTGAAGACTTGTGTTTGTGCCCTTAGCTAATGCCTAGACTTTGACTCAGCAGAAAAACAAAGTCACATGGCACACAGGAAAACCTGGGTCAGACCTGTCAATCACACCAACAAAAGCCTGTTTGAACCCAATAACTTTCTTGGCCAAAACACAAAACTTGTTGATGAGAGTGAATTAACAATGACAAACTATAACCAGACCAATGGAGGCTCCTTGGAGGAGGAAACTATACAAAATATGTTCACGTCACCAAATAATTTATTAAAACACACTGTTTTGCAATGATCTACATGGTGTAGCCGGAGGAGAGCTAGTTTCCATCCTCCTCTGGGTACATTGACTTCAACACAACCTAGGAGGCGCATGGTTCTCACCCCCTTCCATAGACTTACACAGTAATTATGACAACTTCCAGATGACATCCTCCAACCTATCAGAGCTTTTGCAGCATGAACTGACTTGTCCACCCAATCAAAGGATCAAAGAATGAATCTAGCACTGAAAGTATAAGCAACATCTGTGGCATTGTGTTCTGTGAAAAAAAAGCTAATTTTAGAGGGGCTTTTTATTGTCCCCAGGACAAGGTGCACCTGTGTAATGATCGTTCTGTTTAATCAGCTTCTTGATATGCCACACCTGTAAGGTGGATGGATTATCTTGGCAAAGGAGAAATGCTCACTAACAGGGATGTAAACAAATTTGTGCACAAAATTTGATCGTTTTTTTGTGAGTTATGGAACATTTCTGGGATCTTTTATTTCAGCTCATGAAACATGGAACCAACACTTTAGTGTGTATATATTTTTTGTCCTCCCTCTTAAATGGCATCAACCTCCACTGACAGAGACACTATGTACATTTCTTCTGATCACTGCATCTGGTTTCTGAGAGGATCCGATTTGTGATTCTATGAAATTGAACTTAAATGGATGAGCATATAAAAAAAGCGCAGACATAATTTCACGACACAATACCTAAATGTAAAGCTGTCCAAGTACTGACAATTTAAAATTAACTACAGTTGAAGACGGAAGTTTACATACACTTAGGTTGGAGTCATTAAAACTTGTTTTTCAACCACCCCACAAATTTCTAGTTAACAAACTATAGTTTTGGCAAGTTGGTTAGGACATCTACTTTGGGAATGACAAGTAATTTTGCCAACAATTGTTTACAGACAGATTATTTCACTTATAACTAACTCACTGTATCACAATTCCAGTGGGTCAGAATTTTACAAACACTAAGTTGACTGTGCCTTTAAACAGCTTGGAAAATTCCAGAAAATTATGTCATGCTTTAGAAGCTTCTGATAGGCTAATTGTCATCATTTCAGTCAATTGGAGGTGTACCTGTGGATGTATTTCAAGGCCTACCTTCAAACTCAGTGCCTCTTTGCTTGACTTCATGGAAAATCAAAAGAAATGAGCCAAGACTTCAGAAAAACAATTGTAGACCACAAGTCTGGTTCATCCTTGGGAGCAATTTACAAACGCCTGAAGGTACCACGTTCATCTGTACAAACAATAGTACACAAGTATAAACACAATGGGACCACGCAGCCGTCATACCGCTCAGGAAGGAGACGTGTTCTGTCTCCTAGAGATTAACATACTTTGGTGCGAAAAGTGCAAATCAATCCCAGAACAACAGCAAAGGACCTTGTGAAGATGCTGGAGGAAACAGGTACAAATGTATCTATATCCACAGTAAAACTGGTCCTATATCGACATAACCTGAAAGGCCACTCAGGAAGGAAGAAGCCACTGCTCCAAAACTGCCATAAAAAAGCCAGACTACGGTTTGCAACTGCACATGGGGACAAAGATTGTACTTTGTGGAGAAATGTCCTCTGGTCTGATGAAACAAAAATAGAACTGTTTGGCCATAATGACCATCATTATGTTTGGAGGAAAAAGGGGGAGGCTTGCAAGCCGAAGAACACCATCCCTAACATGAAGCATGGGGGTGGCAGCATCATGTTGTGGGGGTGCTTTGCTGCAGGAGGGACTGGTGCACTTCACAAAATAGATGGCATCATAAGGAGGGGAAAATCATGTGGATATATTGAAACAACATCTCAAGACATCAGTCAGGAAGTTAAAGCTTGGTCGCAAATGGGTCTTCCAAATGGACAATGACCCCAAGCATACTTCCAAAGTTGTGGCAAAATGGCTTAAGGACAACAAAGTCAAGGTATTGGAGTGGCCATCACAAAGCCCTGACCTCTATAGAAAATCTGTGGGCAGAACTGAAAAAGCATGTGCGAGCAAGGAGGCCTACAAACCTGACTCAGTTACATCAGCTCTGTCAGAAGGAATGGGCCAAAATTCACCCAACTTACTGTGGAAGCTTGTGGAAGGCTACCTGAAACGTTTAACACAAGTTAAACAATTTAAAGGCAATGCTACCAAATACTAATTGAGTGTATGTAAACTTCTGACCCACTGTGAATGTGATGAAAGAAATAAAAGCTGAAATGAATCATTCTCTACTATTAATCTGACATTTCACATTCTTAAAATAAAGTGGTGAACTTCGCTGACGTAAGACAGGGAACTTTTAATGTCAGGAATTGTGAAAAACTTAAACACTGCATGTAAACTTCTGACTTCAACTGTATAATATTAACTTTCATATCTTTGTTGAATGATTGAGAGTGAATGGGACAATGTTTGTCACGGTGACTGCAAAAGATAACCTTTGTTATATTACCTAATGTTGTTTTCCTACTTAGAACTCTCACAGATCTCATGCAATTGCACAAGACATGCATTAATTTACAAATGCATGTGCACACACAAACACCAGAACTGGGTTCAAATGTTATTTCAGGTATTTCAATTACTTTTCAATACATTTTAAAACAAGTATTCAGATAACCTTTATTTGGGTAAAACAAGTTGAATAGTTGAATATTGGAATGTATTTTGAACTCGGAAAGTATTTAAATACACCGACTAAAATACACTCCCATGAATTTAACCCACAATTTGGTTGACTATTTGGGTTTTACAAATAACCATTTTATATACTCAAATAAAAGTACTTGTTTTGGGCTGTGTATTTCAAAAGCCTCAAATACAAAGAAAAATATTGAAATAACAAATACACTTGTATTTGAACCCAGGTCTGGCACGCACACACACGTTTTGTTCTTCTCTCCTCATGGGGACAATAAAATTAATTTCCATTCAGGGTTAGGGTTAACTGTAACACCTAACCTTGACCCTAACCCAAACCACTAACCCCTTACCCTAATTGTAACCCTAAACCTAACCCCTAAGCTTAAAATAGCCTTCGTGCTCATTGGGATGTGGGAAATGTCCCCACGAGGAAGAATCTTCTTTGTTTTACTATTCTTGTGCAGACTTTGTGGGATTTTAGGTCTGCACAAGAATAGAAGAACCAACCCCCACACACAAACATACATTTTAAATATTTTTATTTGAATCCACCAATCAAATCAAATTTAAAAAGGAATCCAAACATTAAACATCATATTCAGAAAATCTCTCCCATCAGTCACTTTGCTAATCACCATACTGCAAAGAAATACCAAAGAATTGAATTTACTTTTGTAGAAAGACACCAAATTTAGCTCAAGGAAAAACAAATCCTAATGGCAAAGTCTGAGGATCTACAGTGAGGGGGTTATTTGTAGCTTGCTGGAGAAACATCAAAGTCAGGATCATTTCCTATTCTACCTACCCCTCTCCCCAGAGAAGCTCTGACTAGCACTCAGCACAGCACAAAGTAACAATATAGCACAGGAAAAAACAACATAACACAGCATAGAACAGCACAGTATAGTACAGCACAGTGCAGCACAACATAGAACAGAACACCACAGCGCAACACAGAATACCAACCTGCTATATTTCAGTTAATCTACTCCTTTAGATGGTAAGCTCAGCGATATAACGTAGGTGCACAAAGTAAACAGCATAGTGGGTTCATTTCCGCACCAACTAAGAGCGTTGAAGTGCGAGGCTAAACTTCTCAGCTGTTTTGGTCCTGTACCTACCATGCACTTACAGCGTAAAGCAAACCCGTGGACATGCGCAGTGACTGTGTGAGAGCAAAGTCTTGCATCTCTCTCATCTGCGGTGCTGCTCGTGGCGAAGTCATTTAGCTGAGCCTACCTTTCATCTAACACCAGCACACACACACACACACACACACACACACACACACACACACACACACACACACACACACACACACACACACACACACACACACACACACACACACACACACACACACACACACACACACACACTGTGTTTACATCCAGAAAAGCAAGCGGTTTATATCAGTCTCTTCCTAATTGAAACTGACATCTGCCTCAGCATTACGGTACGTTGTTGGAAAGCTGCCAACACCCATCAAATACACAGCCAACATTGAATTACAGTGCGTAAGTGGGTGGGTGTAGGCCCACGTTTTCATTCCCAGAGATTAGAAGGTTGGGAGTTTGATCCTCATCCGAGTCATACCAAGGACTGTAAAAATGGGACCCGATGCATCACTGCTTGACACTCAGCATAAGAAGATAGATTTGGGGAAAGGCCCTGGGATAGACTTGTATCCTGTCCAGAGGGTGTACTTGTACATCAAGTTGCCTCAAACTACAGAAACAGTAGATAGGAGCTGGAGCCTATGAGCCCTTCCAGCTCGCACAACTCAAGGCTATTTACAAACTTACTTATAGTGGTAGTTTCTGGGTCAGTGGTAGTCACTCCTAACTATGTAAATCAACTAAACAATGGCCTAATTTACACTCAAATTGTAAAACACGTTTGACACATCGGTTGTGATACAACGGATAGTTTTGATGAGTTTGTCAGCATAATCAGATTGGATTGATTATTTTTTTTAAACAAGGCTTTCATCTCTTACAGCCTGAAACAAACCAAGGCAGTGACAGAGAGGCAAAAAAGGCACAGCAAGACAGCTACAGTTAGAATGCAGTTCTTCAGATTTGGCTGAACCTTGGAAACCCTTAAACAAATGCTTTCATGTCCTGCAGTTTGTAAAAACCCAAGAGAGAAAGTAGAAGGACCACGGTGCTGGTGCAGCAGTGATACTGTAGGCTATAGCAGCTACCATTAGATTAGTGAGAAAGTGACTGACAGCGGTAGCTAGTTCATCACCCAGGGTTCCATTGCCATGAATTAGCCAGGACAAGTATAACAACATAACATGATATTAATCCTCCCCACGAGCCAACCCACCAATTACAGGTCAGCAACGCGAGGGAAAACAACCACAGCTATTTCACCCAGCAGGCCCAGGGAGGACCATGTGTTGCATTTTTACTGTTAATTTTTTAAAATGATGTTGTTTGTATATTTTCCCGGCAATGTGTGCTATTTGCCCAGCACCGTCAATGTTTGTCTATGTAGCAATAACGATTTTCTGATATTTCAGGACCATGTAAACAGGGTTGGATACATACAACAGTCTGCATATACTACACACACACCGTCGAGACCAAACAAAACAAGGATGCGAGAAAGGACAAAGAATGCATTACTCAGACATACTGTATAACAAAGTGTGATCTACAGACACTCAACATTTAGCTGTGTAGCCTTCACCCTCCAATCCCACATTAACACCTTGTTAATGTCTCAACAGGGACTGTTGTTGGGGTGAAATAAAATAAAATGTTATTTGTCACATGCTTCGTAAACAACAGGTGTAGACTAACAGTGAAATGTTTACTTTACGGGCCCTTCCCAACAATGCAGAGAGAGGAAAAAATATGAATAATAGAAAACTAATAACACAAGGAATAAATACGCAATGAATAACTATAACCTGGCTATATACACGGGGTACCAGTACCGTGTTGATGTGCAGGGGTATGAGGTAGATATGTACACACTGATGATATTCTCAGAGGAATCTCTGTCTGTCCCATAGTGACCTCCCGTCAAGACCGTATCTCTGAAGAGAAAAGTTCTGGGGCTCCATTTTCCACTTGCCTCAAAGCAACGTTACGGTAATGTCAAAAACAAGCATTTTGGTAGGTAACTCCAGCGTATTATTATCGCCAGGTTAGCAATTTTCTAATCTACATAGACCTGTTTGCTTTGAGATGGAAGTGCTGGTGTCAATAGAGACACTGTTGAGTCTCTCAGATCTAATATTGAGGCTATTTCTGCTCAATATATTGCTTTTTCCCATTACAATTTGAGTAGCGGTTTCCATCCACTTGTCAAAAGATTTGCAAGCTAGTTATCCCCTCCAATTTTAATAGCAAGCAGTCCTGTCCTGAGCTAAAGCCAACTTGAGAAATCCAAGCAAAAATGACCACTACCATTGCCTCTACCAATGTGCACCGGCTCAACAGCCACTCGCCCAAAATGGCCACCACCTCATACTGTACAATGGACAGCCAACTCACCCAAAATGGCTACCATGTAAGCCTACTTCATCATACTGTACAATGAACAAGTACTCACCTAAGATGGCCACCACCTCGTCATCTTGGATGACCTCCAGGGATCCTGAGACCACGAAACAGAGGCTGTCCACGCTCTCTCCGGCATGGTAGATGAGGTCACCAGGGGCACAGTGGATAGTCTGGAACTCCATGGCCAGGGCACGCAGGCACCCGTCACTGGCCAACCTGAACGCAGGGTGTTCTTTGAAGACTTTCCTGTTCAGGTGGACGCAGATATCTGCCCTCATGTCCTTAGGGCATATCTGCAATACCTGGGAGGGGGAGAGGAGAAGGAGCGAGGGAAAGAGGGAGAAAGAGAGGGAGAGAAAGAGAGAGAGAGAAAGAAAGAGAGCGGGAGAGAGCGAGAGGGTTGAGTTAAATAACCAAATTATGCCACCTTCCACACTCATTGCCTTTGGTGAACCAGACATTTCTGACTGGCAGCCATGATAGCATGTTGATACATTACTTTAAATCCTCTTCTCTCTTGTGACTTTCCCTTCCATCTTTATCTTGAAATATTCTAAGACTGTCGCATCATGGCAAACAACCCAAAACAGGTTGTTATTTATAATAATATAATCATCATCATCCAGTTATGGTGCTCATTGGGTAAAATAACAAGTTAGAGGAGCACTTAGGAGCATAGAAAATACAACAGTAAATCAATGTTATAATCCTGTTCTGTAAATCAGATTTTTCTGTTTCAAAAAACAGGAAGTATAAGTGTATAGAGTAACCCCAACGGTGTCGTAAGGTTAGTGGTATGGGTTACAGTTAGTTGAGTATGTGAGCAGATCATACAAAGAATCCCCCAAAACTGCCAATCAAACCAGCCTCCCTCTACAGGCCTGGCTGGGATGCTCTTGTCGTCACAGCAGCCACAGTCACAGTCACACTCCTGAGAGGCTGAGGTAGCAGAGAATCCTTAAAGGATTTGACCCTCCTTCCCTCATTCATTCTCTCTGCGCTGTGGGAGAAATGTGCCTGGAAGCTTGCATAGTGTTGCTTTCTGCTGACACGCATACAGCATAGGAATGGGCAAAAATCAGTACTGAACTACACCTACTTACCCCATTTATCAGTGTTGAGGCAACCCCAAAAGACAAACTGCTGTACAGTACTTACAAAATGTTTTACTTATTGGACACATTTCTTACATTTAATTTCTTCACTGGTTTTTCTATATGCTATGCTTAAAATTGTTTTCAAACCATGTCACATCAAATGAACTAATCTGATTATCTCATATTACACCATTACTTAGCTGAAGCAGTATGCTAATCAGACAACATTTGTCTGATTAGGAAACAGGGTAAAGTCAGCTGTCATAAACTAACACCAGCTGTCATGACTATTTATGATAATCTGTTAATATAGCAGTGCTACAGAGCATTATCCATTAAGTCAACACCATCCCCTACCCACATCCCACCCCAAATGGACTGGTCCAGCACAACAGAACACAGAGTCACGATCACCACCACAACACAAATGGGCCAGCTTGCTGCGAAAGCTACCATGCAGGAAACACAAACAAACCAACCAACACAGGGGGGAAGGGTAATGAATGTCAAGGTAATGAATGTCAGGCTTACAGTTTGAGATACCTTTTCAGTATCTATGCCACGGGACATGGACCAGGTGGAGGCGATGTAATCCATGACCCTCTCGCTCAGCCCCTTGGGCACCTGGTAGAGCTTGAGGAAGTCACGGACGCTGTTCAGCATCTCGTGGTAGCGGTTGGTGTTGGCGTACATCTGCTGGAAGATGGTGGTGACGTTACCAAAGATGGTGGCGTAAAGCAGAGCTGGGAAAATAAGGAAAAGACAAGGGGGATGGATGTTCAGAACATTTAGAGAAGAGTCCGTAGCCATGGGAAGTAGGGGTGGTGAGGGTGCTGCATCAGCCTCTGAAAAATACAATTATTTCAAAAGTAGTGCACTGAGCCATTTTATGTTATTTTATTTAACTAGGTCAGCACTGGGCCTTTAATAGTCCTGTATTAGTGGATATATCTCGATGGCGAAAAAACGACTTCACGCGGCTATGGAAGAATCCGAGAAAGTTAGTTTCGCAGAGAAGGATAATATGCATTTTTAAGTTAACAGACGGGAGACTTCAGGAATTGATCCAGTATTACAACATCAATGTGTTGAAATGTGTCAGTACTTGAAATACATACAGTAAGTCAAGTCATCAAAGCTTGTTGATCGGTAAAAGCTGCTCCTATTTGTAATATAACAATAAGAATGCATCAAATATCCACTAAGGTTCAGAAAGACGTATCCTTCATCTTTGAGGACAAACATAGAAAAGAAGATTCAAGAACCAAAGTGACAAACAAGCAGTGTGTGAGGAAGTGTGTATGTGCCACAGAAAGCAAAAAAGACGGCCTCTCTGGTTGTGTGTGTGCTTGCGTGTGCGTGTTTAGAGGAAACGGGGCTGAAGAGGAGGTGACAGAGACACAGAGCTCTTCTGACAGTGCCTGTCCATCAGCATCATACACATTGTCTATGTTGCGTGATAAGCCTTTAGGTCATTACTTAGATAAACTTCTCAGTAGGTTAAGTTTAAAAACATTTTTTTGACCTTTTGTGTACCAGGAACAGCCAAGTACCTTCTTTGAGGAGCTTTTACTTTTAAACTAAATCGGCTAACTATAAGATACTGGCGCCAATCTACGGACCGAAGTTTGAGAAACCCTGAACTAAAGGTTTCCAATCACATTTCTGGAATCAGAGATTCGACATGAATACAGGTCTCTGCTAAAGCACAGCCTTCCAGCCATGACTCATGAAGTACAGTGCCCACTATGCACATGGAACAACAAGAGAGATGTGCTTTTTGGGGCCAAACAAAACATAATTCCCTTTTTATGCACTTTTCTCTCTACGCATATTCTGACCTTGAACATAAGCATGAGAATAGCATGCCATTTTCAATCCTCTCAAAAATGTTTTCTTGCCTCACATCATTATTTGGAAACGGTATATTGATGATATTTTTGTTCTATGGAGGGGTGATACAAAACAGCCCCAGGCGTTCCATGCTTTTCTTAACTCCTGTTCTGAGCATCTGAGATTTACTATGCAATCTGATACACGTCAAAACAGTTTTCTTGATCTTCTGATCTTGTGTGAAGATAATGTTCTATACACTGATCTTTACAGGAAGCCTACTGATCGTAACAGTTTGTTGAGGGCTGATAGTTGTCACCCACTTCCCTTGAAAAATAGTTTGCCCTACAGCCAATTCTGTCGAATCCAAAGAATTTGCAAAAACAATCCGATTTCGACAGAAATATGGCTGAGACGCAAAGAAAGTTCAAGGAGAGGGGCTACAAGAATGATCAGATTAATATTGCCATTGACAAAATTCAAAACAAAACGAGACATGACCTTTTTCAAGGTCAGTCTCGCAAAAAGACGCATTCTTGCGTTCTAACTACCCGCTTTTCAAAGTGCTCTGAACAAATTAAGGGAATTGTTCACAAACATTGGCACATCCTAAAATCCGATGATAGTCTCGGTAATGTGTTTTCGGACCTTCCCTTGGTCGTATTCTCGCGGGGCAGAAATCTCAGAGACCAATTGGTAAACTCTGATTTACCACCCCAAAATATTCCTGAACAACGTCTATTTGCGCCCCTACTGGATGGAAATTACAAATGTAATGGCTGTGCTCAATGCAATGGCACTTATAAATGTAGATCCTTCAAACACCCACAAACAGGGAAATCGATCCCAATAAAAGGTGTTATTACGTGCTCCACTAAGGCAGTTATTTATCTTATAACTTGTCCTTGTTGTAAAAATGATGTAGGTAAAACAAAGCGCAAATTAAAAGTACGTAGCTCAGAGCATCGTAGCACCATTAGGTGTAAAAACTTTACTTATCCAGTTGCGGCCCACTTATTGGAGGCAGGCCACTCGATTTCGTCTCTACGTTATATTGGCATCGAACATGTCACCCTCCCTAGGAGAGGGGGTGACCTTGATAATTTATTGTTAAAACGAGAGGCTGCCTGGATCTTTAATTTAAAGACCCTTGCGCCCTTCGGTCTCAACGTAGACTTTGATCTGAAGCCATTCTTGTGATTATTGTGACTTTGCCATTGTAATTGTTTGTAAACTTGTGTAGTCAAATTAATCTATGATCGTATGCTATCCATTTGTTTGTATGCTGTTCTTTGTATGACATTTTAATATTTGATTATTAACCAATGGTATTAGACCACTCTTGGCCATGATTACAGACAAGGTGCTGGCTAGCGGAGTAGAAACTTGACACTATATAAACGAGTCATCCCGCAGTGTTTGTGATTATACTCTGATGAAGACAGCTTGGCTGTTGAAACGTTGGTATTACATTTTTGCATCTGAGCTCCTAGAGTGTGCGGCTCTCTTTTATTTTCAAGTTTCTACTCCGCTAGCCAGCACCTTGTCTTAATAGGTGTTCTACTCCGCTAGCCAGTACCTTGTCTTAATAGGTGTTCTACTCCGCTAGCCAGCACCTTGTCTTAATAGGTGTTCTACTCCGCTAGCCAGCACCTTGTCTTAATAGGTGTTCTACTCCGCTAGCCAGCACCTTGTCTTAATAGGTGTTCTACTCCGCTAGCCAGCACCTTGTCTTAATAGGTGTTCTACTCCGCTAGCCAGCACCTTGTCTTTATAGGTGTGCGTTTCTTTTTCTTCTAAATAGCATGCCATTCACCTGATATTTGTTTGGGGTGGAAATTGAATAAATGAAGATGTGGCGCAGGTGATACGCGTTATTCCTTGACTTAATTCCCTCATAATTCCACCACCTACGTGTGAGGAAACCCCGAATAAAGTCTAGCCAACCGACCGGTTCCAAGTGGAAAAAGCATCTACATTGTTTTTTTCAATAGAAATAACACCATTCTCCATCCACTGTAATTTACAACTTAATAAGAGCTATTGATTAGAGCTAGGTAAATAAGTAATCCGTTTGGATAGAATATTTGTAAATATAAATAACTTTTTTTTAGATCTATTTTACGTGATAATCGCTGACAAATGTGAAACCAATCATATGGCAGCAAACTAAATCAGTAAAGTGTATGAAATGCAGAGCCATTATGCAGAATTTAAATTGGTCTTTTAACTGCAGGGATGGGCACTCTGAAATGTCTTAATTATAGGCTAACTTGACTTTCTCTGTTTCCTATTTCTATCATGTTAAATATTAGCCACCATCTGTATTGATCATCAATTTACTATTAGTCCCCTTCAGTTGGTATAGCCTCCATTATCATTTTCCATTTAAATACATTGTCTCGTTTACCTTAATTTGCTTATTTGTAAACCCTGTCAAGGCCATGTGGTTGTTGCTGAGGATCATTAGTAACAGTTCATAATATATATGTTAAAAAATAAATGTAGGAGAGTTAAATTGTTATGGAGCTGAGCATAGACCAAGCCTTAACAGTTTGAACCCAACCCATGGCGCAATACTTGGCCATGTCATCACACAGTTCCATGGTTAGTGCAGGAAATAGACTAGGGTACAGCCTATTATTTTACACTATTCTCCCAATTATAATTCTAAACTCAGCAAAAAAAGAAACGCCCTCTCACTGTCAACTGCGTTTTCTTCAGCAAACTTTTTTTGTATGAACATAACAAGATTCAACAACTGAGATATAAACTGAACAAGTTCCACAGACACGTGACTAACAGAAACCGAATAATGTGTCCCTGAACAAAGGGGTGGTCAAAATCAAAAGTAACAGTCAGTATCTGGTGTGGCCACCAGCTGCATTAAGTACTGCAGTGCATCTCCTCCTCATGGACCGCACCAGATTTGCCCGTTCTTGCTGCAGGATGTTACCCCACTCTTCCACCAAGGCACCTGCAAGTTCCCGGACATTTCTGGGGGGAATGGCCATAGCCCTCACTCTCAGATCCAACAGGTCCCAGACGTGCTCAATGGGATTGAGATCTAGGCTCTTCGGTGGCCATGGCAGAACACTGATATTCATTTCTTGCAGGAAATCACGCACAGAACGAGTAGCTGGTGGCTGGTGACATTGTCATGCTGGAGGGTCATGTCAGGATGAGCCTGCAGGAAGGGTACCACAAGAGCGAGGAGGATGTCTTCCCTGTAACGCACAGTGTTGACATTGCCTGCAATGACAACAAGCTCAGTCCAATGATGCTGTGACACACCGCCCCAGACCATAACGGACCTTCCACCTCCAAATCAATCCCGCTCCACAGTACAGACCTCGGTGTAACGCTCATTCCTTCGACGATCAACGCAAATCCGACCATCACCCCTGGTGAGACAAAGCCGCAACTCATCAGTGAAGAGCACTTTTTGCCAGTCCTGTCTGGTCCAGTGACGGTGGGTTTGTACCCATAGGCGACGTTGTTGCCGGTTATGTCTGTTGAGGACCTGCCTTACAACAGGCCTACAAGCCCTCAGTCCAGCCTCTCTCAGCCTATTGCAGACAGTCTGAGCACTGATGGAGGGATTGTGCGTTCCTGGTGTAACTCGGGCAGTTGTTTTTGCCATCCTGTACCTGTCCAAGCAGATGTGATGTTCGGATGTACCAATCCTGTGCAGGTGTTGTTACACGTGGTCTGCCACTGCGAGGACGATCAGCTGTCCGTCCTGTCTTCCTGTAGCGCTGTCTTAGGCATCACACAGTACAGACATTGTAATTTAGTGCCCTGGCCACATCTGCAGTCCACATGCCTAAGGCATGTTCACGCAGATGAGCAGGGACCTAGGCATCTTTCTTTTGGTGTTTTTCAGAGTCAGTAGAAAGGCCTCTTTAGTGTCCTAAGTTTTCATAACTGTGACCTTAATTGCTGTCTTAACGACCGTTCCACAGGTGCATGTTCATTAATTGTTTATGGTTCATTGAACATGCATGGGAAACAGTGTTTAAACCCTTTACAATGAGGATCTGTGAAGTTGTTTGGATTTTTACGAATTATTTTTGAAAGACAGGGTCCTGAAAAAGAGACGTTTATTTTTTGGCTGAGTTTATGTACACTAATCTTCCAACAAGAAGAACTGAATGTGGCAATTATCTGAATGAATTAAACCACTGTTTTCTTTCTTTCATAAAGAAAGATACTGTACTTTCTTAACACTAAATAATCGACAAATCTACCAATTGGTGATGAAACAGAGACAAATATATTCAGAAAATATATTCAGATGGATTTCTTTCACTGTTGACAAAATTCTAACTAAAAGGTGCACTGCATTTAAAGGGATGGCTTAAGATAAATGTACTGGAAATTCTATTGAATGAAAACTCAAATGAAAATCTGTTGGCCAGCCAGTTGGAGGGCTTTCAGCGGTTGAATTACATTTATTCCGCAAGTGAGGAGACAACGCCTGCAAAGCCCGTTACGCAGTAGGCTAGCCCTCAGTAGGCTAGCCCTCAGTAGGCTAGCCCTCAGTAGGCTATAGGCTAGCCTTACCCTACTTTAACGAAAGCTGGTTTCACAATAATGCGTCGGATTTATTTGTTATCCTGGCCATGCATTAGAAGTAGCCTATCCATAAAAGGTTTCTAAATGGTCTACTCGTCGTGCTTTTGCATTATTCACAATTCGCATAGGCCTACCTGCCTACTCCATTTCGCTTGTATCCATCACGATTTCCTAGTACATATATTCCGGACTCTGACATTGCTCGTTCTAATATTTCTTAATCTTTCACTTTACGTGCGTCTTGTTAATATTCTTTTATAGGTTTTATTACTGCACTGTTGGAGCTAGAAACAAAAGCATTTTGCTGCACATGCGATAACATCTGCAAATCTGTGTATGGACCAATAAACTTTGATTCGATTTTTTTTACTTTTACATTAATGATATATACCCATTGATTCTTGAAGAATATAACTTATACAGTTGGCCAAAAGTTTTGAGAATGACACAAATATTAATTTTCACAAAGTCTGCTGCCTCAGTTTGTATGATGGCAATTTGCATATACTCCAGAATGTTATGAAGAGTGATCAGATGAATTGCAATTAATTGCAAAGTCCGTCTTTGCCATGCAAAAGAACTGAATCCCCAAAAAACATTTCCACTGCATTTCAGCCCTGCCACAAAAGGACCAGCTGACATCATGTCTGTGATTCTCTCGTTAACACAGGTGTGAGTGTTGACAAGGACAAGGCTGGAGATCACTCTGTCATGCTGATTGAGTTCAAATAACAGACTGGAAGCTTCAAAAGGAGGGTGGTGTTTGGAATCATTGTTCTTCCTCTGTCAACCATGGTTACCTGCAAGGAAACACGTGCCGTCATCATTGCTTTGCATAAAAAGGGTTTTCACAGACAAGGATATTGTTGCCAGTAAGATTGCACCCTAAATCAACCATTTATCAGATCATCAAGAACTTCAAGGAGAGCGGTTCAAATGTTGTGAAGAAGGCTTCAGGGTGCCCAAGAAAGTCCAGCAAGCGCCAGGACCGTCTCCTAAAGTTGATTTAGCTGCGGGATCGGGGCACCACCAGTACAGAGCTTGCACAGGAATGGCAGCAGGCAGGTGTGAGTGTATCTGCACACACAGTGAGGCGAAGACTTTTGGAGGATGGCTTGGTGTCAAGAAGGGCAGAAAAGAAGCATCAGGGACAGACTGATATTCTGCAAAAGGTACAGGGATTGGACTGCTGAGGACTGGGGTAAAGTCATTTTCTCTGATGAATCCCCTTTCCGATTGTTTGGGGCACCTGGAAAAAAAGCTTGTCTGGAGAAGACAAGGTGAGCGCTATCATAAGTCCTATGTCATGCCAACAGTAAAGCATCCTGAGACCATTCATGTGTGGGGTTGCTTCTCAGCCAAGGGAGTGGGCTCACTCACAATTTTGCCTAAGAGCACAGCCATGAATAAAGAATGGTACCAACACATCCTCCGAGAGCAACTTCTCCAAACCATCCAGGAACAGTTTGGTGACGAACAATGCCTTTTCCCAGCATGATGGAGCACCTTGCCATAAGGCAAACGTGATATCTAAGTGGCTCGGGGAACAAAACATCGATATTTTGGGTCCATGGCCAGGAAACTCCCCAGACCTTAATCCCATTGAGAACTTGTGGTCAATCCTCAAGAGGCGGGTGGACAAACAAAATCCCACAAATTCTGAGAAACTCCAAGCATGCCATCAGTCAGGATGTGGCCCAGACGTTAATTGACAGCATGCCAGGGCGGATTGCAGAGGTCTTTAAAAAGGGTCAACACTGCAAATATTGACTCTTTGCATCAACTTCATGTAATTGTCAATAAAAGCCTTTGACACTTATGAAATGCTTGTAGTTATACTTCAGTATTCCATAGTAACATCTGAATAAAATATCTAAAGACACTGAAGCAGCAAATTTTGTGGAAATTAATATTTGTGTCATTCACAAAACTTTTGGCCATGACTGTACATGCCTCATGAGCTTATTTCAATTGTCGTACCTGATCAAAACCCAAAATATGAGCTTGTTTTACTACTTTGTTTTTAAACAATGTAAATGTATACAAACACTGTATAGCCTCAAAACATGGTTCAAACTATAATCTTGATATCATGGCTAGTAGCAATAGCCTGCCTATGTGGCATGGCGCTACAGATGGTGGCCTCAGGACCTCTATATCAGGCGGTGTGAAAGGAAAGTCCGGAAAATCGTTCAAGACTCCAGCTACCAAAACTCTAGACTGTTCTCTCTACTTCCACACAGCAAGTGATACTGGTGCATCAAGTCTGACACCAACAGGCTCCTGAACATCTTCTATCCCCAAGCCATAAGACTGCTAAATAGCTAATTAAATGGCTGAGTTGACCGTTGTTTTATTTAACTTTTGCACTGTCTTTATGTACTCACAGGGCCCTACACTCACACTCACTTCATAATTTTCTCACACACACATAATATGCACATACATTTATACTGACTCTACACACACGCACACCACACCCACTCACATAAAACCATCATATATGCTGCCGCTACTCTGTATAAATATATGGTGATGTCACCTCACTCCTATACATGTCAGTGGAGGCGGATGAGGGAAAGACGGCTCATAATAACAGCGCGAATGGAATGTCATCAAATACATGGAAACAATGTGTTTGATGTATTTGATACCATTCCACTGATTCCGCTCCAGTCATTACCATAAGCCTGTACTCCCCAATTAAGCTGCCATCAGCCTCCTGTGATACATACAGTACCTACGGGAAGGCAGCTCTGTTTCTTGTCTGTCTAATTAAGCAATAAGGCACCTCTGGGGTTTGTGGTTTATGGCCAATGTACCACGGCTAAAGTCTGTTCTTAGGCACGACACAGCCCTTAGCCGTGGTATATTGGCCATATACCACAAACCCCAGAGGTGCCTTATTGCTATTACAAAGTGGTTACCAACGTAATTAGAGCAGTAAAAATAAATGTTTTGTCATACCTGTGGTATATGGTCCGATATACCACGGCTGTCAGCCAATCAGCATTCAGGGTTTGAAACCACCCAGTTGATAAATGGACTCCTACTCCACATTTTGTATTTTTAAAGCATAAAAATACAAAATGTGGAGTAGGAGTCCATTTAGCTGATTCCACTCTAAAACTTGTAGACATGCTGCCAAATAAGAACCAGAAGATTACACAACCTGTAATACAGTGGGAGGACTGCTCTGCTTGCAGAGGACTGCTCTGCTTATGGTCCCAGATCGGTTGGTGCTGAATAGCCGGACAACAACCGTATGAGCTGGCTATACAGTACAAACAGATCTGGGACCAGGCTACAACTATGGGCTCTGATCAGAAGTAGTGTACAGGGAATAGGGTGCCATTAGGGACACAACCCTGGAGTGGGAAGCAATCCACATTTTTCAGTCTCAGCAGAGTAGTAGCCTGGTCCCAGATCGTTTTGTGCTGTATAGCCAACTCCTACAGTAAAGCTGCTATAAGGTGAGGAGAGAAGCCATTCTATGGGCTGTCAATGGATAGACTATGTGAAGTGTAACAAGGTTTAACAAGACTGCGAATGTTGATAGAACTGCATCTGATTGAAAAGGTCAGCTCTCGCTCTTTCTCTCACACGTGCACATATTCAAATGTTCTATGCTTTAGAACCAATCCCTGCTCTCTGCAGAATAACAATAGCCGTATGCCTTACCAATTAGTTCTACTCTAATTGGGAAATGGAGGATTTGGTCAGTTTTCTGTGTAAAAAGCTATTTGAATTTCATGCTTATTTTTGCTAAAAGGAATCCAAACCCGTTTCTTCAAGCTAAAGCGTGAAGGGCGTCTCATTGAGTAAGGTTGCCTGCCATAAAATGTCAATTAATGTCATGATTGCAGAAAGAACATTTCAGACAAATTAATAGCTTATTGTAGCCGTGGCAATTTCCTTATTTTGAGCTGTGGATCACAGTAATCTCTGGACTTCTTCATATTGTTTCAGTGCAATACACACCGGTTACACACATTTTTCTGGAAGATGATAACTTTGCGAGACATTGATGCTACTATTTTCCAAACCAAACACCACCTATAACATTCTGCAATGCTCAAAGTATTTGACAAAGTACAACAGTGTTTGACAAAGGAGGGATCGTACCACAAAATGATCACATCATTGCAGCAGGAGATAGCAGTTAATAAAATGTAAATGTCATTTCTCTCCCCACTTCAGAGTGCAGCCACACTGGTTTGTATATATTTTTCCTGTGTGAGTGTGTGTGTGTGTGTGTGTGTGTGTGTGTGTGTGTGTGTGTGTGTGTGTGTGTGTGTGTGTGTGTGTGTGTGTGTGTGTGTGTGTGTGTGTGTGTGTGTGTGTGTGTGTGTGTGTGTGTGTGCGTGTGCGTGTGCGTGTGTGTGTGTGTGTGTGTGTGTGCGTGTGTGTGCATGCGTGCGTGTGTGTGATAGCCTCAGTGTCATCAGGGCGTAGCGATAAAGTGTTGTCGTCACTATGATCCATGACAACAGACGTCACTCATCTCCTGGCAGATACACTCCGATGTACTGTGTTTCTATCTGAATACTGATCTACTGTATATATATGACACTTCAAATTGCTATCATTGCATTAGATCCACAATACGATCCTTCCGCTTAATGATGTACAGTAAATTAAAGTAATAATGCCTGATGAGGTGTGGTATATGGCCAATATCACAGCTAAGGGCTATTCTTATCAAGACACAACGCGGAGTGCCTGGATAAAGCCCTCAGGTATATTGGCCATATATCACAAAGCCCTGAGGTCCCTTATTGCTATTATAAACTGCCAACGTAATTAGAACAGTGAAAATATACATGGTAGTCATCTTTCACTATTGTTAATTAGTGGAATATGTGTGTGGGGATGTGCGAACCTGTTAGGGTAGAGCTTGTGTGTGTTCTGGGGAGTAAGGTCTACAGGTGTAGACCTTACCGTGAAATGCTTACTTACAAGCCCTTAACCAACCATGTAGTTTTAAGAAAATTGAGTTAAGAAAATATAGTAGTAAAAAAGGTTCGAAAAGGTCAGCTCTCACTCTCTCTCACATGTGCACACATACACATTCTATGCTTTAGAACCAATCCCTGCTCTCTGCAGAATAACAATAGCCGTATGCCTTACCAATTAGTTCTACTCAAACTGGGAAATGGAGGGTTTTGTCAGTTTTCTGTAAAAAGCTATTTGAATTTCATGCTTATTTTAGCTAAAATAAATGCGAGGAGGTATGGTTTTACTTTAGAAGAAAAGTTATTATAAACTGGGTGGTTCGAGCCCTGAATGCTGATTGGCTGACAGCCGTGGTATACCACAGGTATGCAAAACATTTAATTGCCCCTCTCTCAATAGGGGTAGACCGACATCAACACCTCTTCACTGGGAAAGGGGGTGGGGGGGAGCAGTAGATCATGAGTAAGGACCTGTCACCACTACAATAGAAGCCATTTCTCAAAGCAGCCTAGCCATATAAACTATACTGTTATTTCCTGAGCACAGAATCATAACAACAATAATAATTTGTTGGGCTCTTATATTTGTCCAATTTAATACATGTACAAGTGTGTATTATACACATGTGATTTGGAAATGTGTTTTTTGCATATCCCAAGTCTCCTTGAGACACCCTAGCAGACGGGTCACGGCCAAGCTCAGCAATTATCAACGCCGACCCTGGAGCAATTAGTGTTAAGTGCCTTGCTCAAGGACACATCGAAAGATTTTTCACCTTGTCGGCTCTGGGATTCGAACTAGCGACGTGTTGGTTACTGGCACAATGCTCTAACCTCAAACACCTACCTCAAAGACCTGAGCTAATAGGACATGTATGACTCAGACAGAGAACAGCTACCATCCACAGAGACAAAAAAACCTGGGAATGTACATGAATTGATGTGCCCATAATATCCCCGACATTCATGTATGAAAAGGCATACAGTACAAATTAACTTAACATTTCCTATGAATATCGTTGTAAATATGCCTATAATACATTATGAAGAGGGTATTCATAGGGCCAAGCACGCCCCCATCCATATCGACGGGGCACTTGTGGAGTGGATTTCCTTGAGTTCCTGTGTGTCCACATCACTAAGGAATTAACATGCTTCACACACATCAACACAGTCGTGAAGAAGGCACGACAACGCCTCTTCCCCCTCAGGAGGCTGAAAAGATTTGGCATGGGCCCTCAAATACTCAAAAAGTTCTACAGCTGCACCATTGAGAGCATGTTGACTGGCTGCATCACCGCTTGGTATGGCAACTGCTTGGTATGGCTTTCGACCGCAAGACGTTACGGAGGGTAGTGTGTATGGCCCAGTACATCACTGGGGCCAAGCTCACTATCGTCCAGGACCTTTATACCAGGCAGTGTAAGAGGAAGGCCCTAAAAATGTTCAAAGACTCCAGCTACCCAAGTCATATACTGTTCTCTGGCAAACAGTACCGATCCACCAAGTCTGGAACCAACCGGACCCTGAACAGCTTCTATCCCCAAGCCATAAGACTGCTAAATCATTTATCAAAAGAGCTACCCAGATTATCTGCATTGACCCTTTTTGCACAAAAGCACTTTTCAGACAGACAGCGGAATATCGCAGAGTACCCCGCCAAGTACACCACTTTTCCCTCTAGTCAAAGCGGCTTAGCATGCACGCACACACATACACAAGGGTGACAGCCGCCAGTGCCCGTAGCAACAAAATAAACTGTTATTAACGTGCAAAAAAATGATTGCTTTAACAACATACTCAGGCATAAAAACATATTTACATGCAACAGAATTACTAATAAAAAATGGATTTGAAAACATGGATTTTTATTGTTAAACGTGAGACTGTAAACTGATAGTGTTAGCCAGCTAGCTAACTAGATTCGGCAAGTTAGCTGGTCCCACTGTTGGACATACGTGCTGAGGTATCACAACGCAGGCTACGTTTTATACTGTGATTGGAAAACAATGCCGGCACAACTTGAAAAATAGAGCAAAATCCTATTTTCTCCATCTCGGCTGAGCGGCTTCCATGGGCCCGAGCACCGCCAACCGCTCCGCCTTGATAGAGTTTTTCCCCCTGCCTAACCTTCATTGAAAATGAATGGGCCACCCCATCTCTCTGTCAGTGCCTTAACTATTTTGACTCATCACATATGCTGCTGCTACTGTTTATTATCTATCCTGTTGCCTAGTCACTTGACCCCTACTTATATGTACATACAGTGCATTCGGAAAGTATTCAGACCCCTTCCCCTTTTCCACATTTTGTTACATTACAGCCTTATTCTAAAATTGATTAAATGATTTGTTTTCCATATCAATCTACACACAATACCCCATAATGACAAAGCGAAAACAGGTTTTTAGAAACACAGAAATACCTTATTTCTATAAGTATTCAGACCCTTTGCTATGAGACTCGAAATTGAGCATCAGGAGCTTCCGGATTCCTTGAGTTGTTTCTGCAACTTGATTGGAGTCCACTTGTGGTAAATTCAATTGATTGGACATGATTTGCAAAGGGACCTGTCTATATAAGTTCCCATAGTTGACAGTGCATGTCAGAGCAAAAACCAGGCCATGAGGTCGAAGGAATTGTCCATAGAGCTCTGAGACAGGATTGTGTTGAGGCACAGATCTGGGGAAGCAACACATTTCTGCAGCATTGATGGTCCCCAAGAACACAGTAGCCTCCATCATTCTGCAGGAACTGGGAGAACACAGTGGCCTCCAAGTTTTACTAGAGCTGGCAGCCCGGCCAAACTGAGCAATCGGGGGAGAAGGGCCTTAGTCAGGGAGGTGACCAAGAACCCTATGGTCACTCTGAGAGAGCTCTAGAGTTCCTCTGTGGAGATGGGAGAACCATCCAGAAGGACAACCATCTCTGCAGCACTTCACCAATCAGGCATTTATGGTAGAGTGGCCAGACGGAAGTCATTCCTCACTAAAAGACACATGCTTTAAGTTTGCTAAAATACACCTAAAGGACTCTCAGACCATGAGAAACACGGTCTGGTCTGATGAAACCAAGATCGAATTCTTCGGCCTGAATGCCAAGCATCACGTCTGTAGGAAACCTGGCATCATCCCTACAGTGAAGCATGGTGGTGGCAGCATCATGCTGTGGGGATAGTTTTCAGCTGCAGGGACTGGGAGACTAGTCAGGATCGATGGAAAGATGAATGGAGCAAAGTAAAGAGAGATCCTTGATGAAAACCTGCCCCACAGTGCTCAGGAAGTCAGACTGGGGGTGAAGGTTCACCTTCCAACAGGACAATGACCCTAAACACACAGCCAAGCAGGAGTGGCTTCAGGACAAGTCTCTGAATGTCCTGGAGTGCCCCAGCCAGAGCCCGGACTTGAACCCGATCAAACATCTCTGGAGAGACCTGAAAATAGCTGTGAAGCGACGCTCCCCATCCAACCTGACAGAGCTTGAGAGGATCTGCAGAGAATGGGAGAAACTCCCCAAATACAGGTCTGCCAAGCTTCCCTCGTCATACCCAAGAAGACCTGGGTCTGTAATAGCTGCCAAAGGTGCTTCAACAAAGTTCTGAGTAAAGGGTCTGATTACTTATGTAAATGTCATTTTTCCGTTTTTTATTTTTAATACATTTGCCTTGTCATTATGGGGTATTGTGTGTAGATTGATGAAGAACAAAAACTATTTAATAAATTTTAGAATAAGGCTGTGATGTAACAAAATGTGGAAAAAGTCTAGGGGTCTGAATACTTTACGAATGCACTTTTATCTACCTCAATTACCTCATACCCCTGCACGTCAACACGGTACTGTTACCCCATGTATATAGCCAGGTTATAGTTACTCATTGTGGATTTATTCCTATTATTTTTCTATTTTTCTCTCTGCATTGTTCGAAAAAGCCGTAAACAAGCATTTCACTGTTAGTCTAAGCCGCTAATTGTCTATCCTCTGTTCTCATCCTCCTAGATCTATCTGCTGGTTTCAACACCGTGAACCATCAGATCCACCTTCACCCTCTCAGGCTCAAACCCTACATTCTAACCCTAGCACTCCGTTCTGCCACTTCTGGTCTCTTGGCCCACTCACCCCTACGGGAAGGCAGCTCCCGCTCATCCCAGTCCAAGTTATTCTCTGTCCTGGCACCTCAATGGTGGAGCCAGCTTCCCCCAGAAGCTAGGACAGCAGAGCCCCTGCCAATCTTCCCAAAAACATCTGAAACCCTACCTCTTCAAAGAGTATTTGAAATAATCTCCCCCACCCCCGTCCTTCATGAACTAACACTCACAATTCATTTTTTTGTAGCTTTCTAAAACAAAACTGTTATTGTAAAATGGTGTCCCTACCATTCATTACGAAAATACAAAATTGTCTCATATTGGTGCGATATCCCTTATTGTCATACAAAACTAAGCTTGGAGCTGTTCTTATCGAAAGAGCCCTACAGCAACATGCAAAATCCTTTCTGTCTGTCCGTTTGCTATAAAAGAGTAATTCTGCCAGCAGATTTGAAGCACGGCTGAATGGGACTTCTCTGCATAAATAAAGGTTACATTTTTCCTGCATGCTGTGTGCTGTCTACATTGCGCATGTGACAGAATATTATATCATCAGGTTGTCACTGCTGCGTTTGAAGATGAAGATCAGATACTACAAAGTCCATCTGATTCCAGTACTCCTCTCTACTGTAGACTAGAGCTCTCTCTATCCTCTCTACTGTAGACTAGAGCTCTCTCTATCCTCTCAACTGTAGACTAGAGCTCTCTCTCTCTCTCTATTTATGATGACAGAGGTGCCTGAAAAATGTAATAATGTGGTTGTGGTCAGAAAAAACAGATTATAATCAGGTAAAGACATGTTTTCTGCATGGTCACTAATAGATATATAAAAAGTGTCCTTAATAATTACAATATCAAAATCCCTCTCAATATACAACCTGACCAAAGACATTCGCCTGATATACTGTAACTGCAACCAGTTTTAGACTCTACCCACTGGGTTAGACTCTACAACATCCAGTCAATATCCTCATAAAGCCTGCTTAAGTTGCTCTGGGTAAGACTGTCTGCTAAATGAAAAATGTAAATGCAGAGTAAGACATGTTACTAGGGATGCTTGGACTGGATGCAAGGTAACACCTGGGGCTTGGACTGAATGGAAGATAAACACCTGGGGCTTGGACTGGATGGAATATAAATACCTGGGGCTTGGACTGGATGGAAGGTAACACTTGGAACTTGGACTGAATGGAAGATAAACACCTGGAGCTTGGACTGGATGGAAGATAAACACCTGGAGCTTGGACTGGATGGAAGGTAACACCTGGAGCTTGGACTGGATGGAAGGTAACACCTGGAGCTTGGACTGGATGGAAGGTAACACCTGGAGCTTGGACTGAATGGAAGATAAACACCTGGAGCTTGGACTGAATGGAAGGTAACACCTGGAGCTTGGACTGAATGGAAGATAAACACCTGGGGCTTGGACTGGATGGAATATAAATACCTGGGGCTTGGACTGGATGGAAGGTAACACTTGGAACTTGGACTGAATGGAAGATAAACACCTGGAGCTTGGACTGGATGGAAGATAAACACCTGGAGCTTGGACTGGATGGAAGGTAACACCTGGAGCTTGGACTGGATGGAAGGTAACACCTGGAGCTTGTACTGGATGGAAGGTAACACCTGGAGCTTGGACTGGATGGAAGGTAACACCTGGAGCTTGGACTGGATGGAAGGTAACACCTGGAGCTTGGAATGGATGGAAGGTAACACCTGGAGCTTGGACTGGATGGAAGGTAATACCTGGAGATTGGAATGGATGCAAGGTAACACCTGGAGCTTGGACTGATTGGAAGATAAACACCTGGAGCTTGGACTGGATGGAAGGTAACAACCTGGAGCTTGGACTGGATGCAAGGTAACACCTTGAACATGTATGGCATGGGATCAAAGGCAGTGAGAAGCGAATTAGTACTGCTGGATAAGTGTGTGTGTGTGTGTGTGTGTGTGTGTGTGTGTGTGTGTGTGTGTGTGTGTGTGTGTGTGTGTGTGTGTGTGTGTGTGTGTGTGTGTGTGTGTGTGTGTGTGTGTGTGTGTGTGTGTGTGTGTGGTCAATGCAATGCTGCTGGCTCGTCAACAGCTATGTCATTGTCGCTCTGGGGATATGTATGCATCAGCAAATCAATATTTCATATGATGTGACAATTATGCAAATATTCATACTCAAACTGCAACCAGCCACAAAAAATTTACATACAGTATACGGTGAACATTAGACAGCCTACAGAATATACTGTACCTATACTATGCATTAAACATCCGGTAAAACTTTACTGTTGGTGTCCTTATGAAATAAAGCCTTTATAACAGCTACATAACCCATTATAACAAAGACAGACACCTAGAGTAAAGAGTTACCAAACATCCTTTTCCTAGGCATCCTACAGTCCTAATATTCTGAGGTACAGTATACACTGAGCGCACAAAATATTATGAACACGTGCTCTTTCCATGACATAGACTGACCAGGTGAAAGCTATGATCCCTTATTTATGTCACTTGTTAAATCCACTTCAATCAGTGTCGATGAAGGAGACAAGACCGGTTAAGGGGTGGGGGGGGGGTCCTAGTGTTTGGTATACTCAGTTTATATGTTAGTACCGCATATCCCTCTTTCACCCGAATCTCTCCACCTATCCATCAGATCTTGGTGTAGCACCACAGCTCTATCGGTGACAGTGATTTAAATGGAATACACCAACAGCTGTCTTCCTTTGAAGACAATTAACAGACAGTTGTCACAAACCCAAAAAGGTCCCAGGCCAACCGTTGCCATAGTGACAAGACAGCTGTATAATCCTCTTGTCACTGATGTGATCTTCGGCTGCTGCCAACACCAATCCACCGCAGATGGTAAAAATAGAATTGTGAGAATAATGGAATAGTCAGTCACGGTTTAAACTGGATGGAATCATACAGTAGTCATTCCACTTGTATCTTCTGTTACTTTTCTCAGCTTCTTTCGATTCAGATCAATAGAGTAGAATTCTATTTGTGTAAATCTTGTAGTTATCATGGCCAGATTGCATGCCCAGGGGCCTTGACTCCTGGTATCATATGAACACACATAAGACATAAGACACAAAATTTGTTTTAAAACTGCAAGATTTTCTCTCCTTCCCATGGCAAAATGAGAAGAATTGCAAGAAATTAGCTTATAAAAAAGCTTAACATGTTTTTTTCTTCTCTCCGGCAACAAGAGGGTTGCGAACAGTTTGAACAGTTTGGTGTAACATGGGTTCCGAGGTAGGGATTTGTTATTACGCAAATAAATTATAATATTCATCTGAACCTTTGCCACCTAGGAAATTTGTGTGAGCTGCCATTCTAAATAGTATCAGGGTACCCCTGCAATACACAACCCTAACTCTTGGAGTGTGTATCAATCATTTCAAGTGTACAACCATTGTACCTCTCACTGGCATCGAGTAACTCTGACAGAAGTATCTCTCTTTGTCTTTCACCATGGAAACGGATGCAGGAGGTGCAGCAAGTGCATCTGAACCCGCTGTTCTGTAGGTGCTGTAAAGTAGTGAGCAAAACAGGATCCACATCCCAAATGGCACCCTGTTCCCTATGTGTGCACTACTTTTGACAACGTTCGATAGGGCTCTGTTATATGGTCTGACCAGCTGAGACAGTGAGTGATTGTATGATAGTGCTCAGTTCAATTGATCCTGCAATGCATAAAGTGGATATCATCAGAGGAGGAACATCCTACTCAGTGAATTTCATTAAAATATATATTTATATTTTTTAGATAAAACTATACCAAATAACTGATTAAAACACAGTTTTTCAATTAAGGTCTACAGTAGCCTCAACAGCACCCTCTAGGGTAGCACCATGGTGTAGCCAGAGGACAGCTATTTTCCATCCTCCTCTAGGTATATTGACTTCATTACAAAACCTAGGAGTCTCAAACAGAGAGGAATGCTATTTATGTTAGCTAGCTGGCTAAGGCTATCTAACACTGCAACTCTTCCAAGTCAAGATTTTGGCTATATTAATTTATTGCCACCGGTGTAACTGCTAAACTGCTTGCTGTACACTGTACTGCGTGATTGTACACATGGATTTGATTGTGTGTTTACTAACGCGTTAGTTCTAGTTTGTTGACTATAACGTTAATATGGTGACAATGATATAGGCTGTGTAGGGGTTAATGGTTATGATATGAAGGTTTGGCTTGGAGAGGTTTTTGTGCATGGTCACAGACAGCTGTTGTGTTGTGTACTGAAGTCCACAAGTGAAGGGAAACGGTGAGAGGAGGAGAGCGCATAGATGCGAGAAGGAGATTTATACAATGAATAAAGTGATGTTGCTGTTTGTGGCTGCTATGAAAATGATGTGTGTGCTGGTAATTAGAGGTGTATTCAATCCGCCGATTCTATTGCAAAACGTTTCTTAAATGCACGCAAACTGAACAAAACGGGGAGGGACCTAACTGAATTTGTCCAATAGAAACTCGTGATTTTGTTTCAAAATTAAACATTTTGCAACTGTTTGGACTAATGATTACACCCCTGATCAGCTAGATACAGGCAAGAGTGTGCAAGGCGGTAATGAATTTGTCACTGTCTGTCACCTTGATTACTCCAATTTGTCTCTCGACCTGTGCACCTACGCTACCGTTCAAAAGATTGGGGTCACTTAGAAATGTTATTATTTTTGAAAGAAAAGCAAATGTTTTGTCCATTAAAATAACATAAAATTGATCAGAAATACAGTGTAGACATTGTCAATGTTGTAAATAACTATTGTAGCTGGAAATGGCTGATGTTTTATGGAATATCTACATAGGCGTACAGAGGCCCATTATCAGCAACCATCACTCCTGTGTTCTAATGGCACGTTGTGTTAGCTAATCCAAGTTTGTCATTTGAAAAGGCTAATTGATCATTAGAAAATTGTTTTGCAATTATGTTAGTTAGCACATAATTAGTTAGCACATCTGAAAACTGTTGTTCTGATTAAAGAAGCAATAAAACTGGCCTTCTTTAGACTAGTTGAGAATTTATTTGATTTATTTCACCTTTATTTGACCAGGTAGGCCAGTTGAGAACAAGTTCTCATTTACAATTGCGACCTGGCCAAGATAAAGCAAAGCAGCGTGACAAAAACAACAACACAGAGCTACACATAAACAAACGTACAGTCAATAACAGAATAGAAAATAAAAATAGAAAAATCTATGTCCAGTGTGTGCAAATGTAGAAGAGTGGGGAGGTAAGGCAATAAAAAGGCCATAGAGGCGAAATAATTAAAATGTTGCATTAACACTGGAGTGATAGATGTGCAGATGATGATGTGCAAGTAGAGATACTGGGGTGCAAGAGGGTAAGTAATAATATGGGGATGAGGTAGTTGGGTGTGCTATTTACAGATTGGCTGTGTACAGGTACAGTGATCGTTAAGCTGCTCTGACAGCTGATGCTTAAAGTTAGTGAGGGAGATATAAGTCTCCAGCTTCAGTGATTTTTGCAATTTGTTCCAGTCATTGGCAGCAGAGAATTAGAAGGAAAGGTGGCCAAAGTAAGTGCTGGAGCGAGTGCTGCTGGTGTTGTTGGTGTGGGTGTTGCTGGTGACCAGTGAGCTGAGATAAGGCGGGGCATTACATAGCAAAGACTTATAAAAGACCTGGAGCCAGTGGGTTTGGCGACGGATATGTAGTGAGGGTCAGCCAACGAGAGCATACAGGTCGCAGTGGTGGGTAGTATATGGGGCTTTGGTGACAAAACGGATGGCACTATGATAGACTACATCATAGAGTAGAGTGTTGGAGGCTATTTTCTAAATGACATCGCTGAAGTCAAGGATCAGTAGGATAGTCAGTTTTAAGAGGCTATGTTTGGCAGCATGAGTGAAGGAGGCTTTGTTGCGAAATAGAAAGCCAATTCTAGATTTAATTTAGGATTGGAGATGCTTAATGTGAGTCTGGAAGGAGAGTTTACAGTCTAACTAGACACCTAGGTATTTGTAGTTGTCCACATATTCTAAGTCAGAACCGTCCAGAGTAGTGATGCTAGTCGGGCGAGAGGGTGAGGGCAGCAATCGGTTGAAGAGCATGCACTTAGATTTACTACCATTTAAGAGCAGTTGGAGGCCACAGAAGGAGTGTTGTATGGCGTTGAAGCTCGTCTGGAGGTTTGTTAGCACAGTGTCCAAAGAAAGGCCAAATGTATACAGAATGGTGTCGCCTGCATAGAGATGGATCAGAGAATCACCAGCAGCAAGAGCGAGATCATTTATATATACAGAGAAAAGAGTCGTCCCGAGAATTTAACCCTGTGGCACCCCCATAGAGACTGCCAGAGGTCCGGACAACAGGCCCTCCGATTTGACACACTGAACTCTATCTGAGAAGTAGTTGGTGAACCAGGCGAGGCAGTCATTTGAGAAGCCAAGGCCATTGAGTCTGCCGATAAGAATACGGTGATTGACAGAGTCGAAAGCCTTGGCCAGGTCGATGAAGACGGCTGCACAGTACTGTCTTTAATCGATGGAGTTATGATATCGTTTAGGACCTTGAGCGTGGCTGAGGTGCATCCATGACCAGCTCGGAAACCAGATTGCATAGTGGAGAAGGTACGGTGGGATTCAAAATGGTCGCTGATCTGTTTGTTAAGTTGGCTTTCGAAGATTTTAGAAAGGCAGGGCAGGATTGATATAGGTCTACAAAAGTTTGGGTCTAGAGTGTCTCCCCCTTTGAAGAGGGGGATGACCGCGGCAGCTTTCCAATCTTTGGGGATCTCAGACGATATGAAAGAGAGGTTGAATAGGCTAGTAATAGTGGTTGCAACCATTTTGGCGGATCATTTTAGAAAGAGAGGGCCCAGACAGCTCTTTCAGAACATCAGCTGTCTGGATTTGGGTGAAGGAGAAGCGAGGGAGGCTGGGGCAAGTTGTTGCAGGGGGTGCTGAGATGTTGGCCGGCGTAGGGTTAGACAGGTGGAAAGCATGGCCAGTCGTAGAAAAATGCTTATTGAAATGATCGATTATCGTAGATTTATCGGTGGTGACAGTGTTTCCTATCCTCAGTGCAGTGGGCAGCTGGGAGGAGGTGCTCTTATTCTCCATGGACTTTACAGTGTCCCAAAACCTTTTGGAATTAGTGCTACAGGAAGCAAATTTCTGTTTGAAAAAGCTTTCCTAACTGATTGAGTATATTGGTTCCTGACTTCCCTGAAATGTTGCATATTGCAGGGGCTATTCGATGCTAATACAGAACATCACAGGATGTTTTTGTGCTGGTCAAGGGCAGTCAAGTTTGGGGTGAACCAAAGGCTATATCTGTTCTCAAGAATCTTGAGCATCAGCATTTGTGGGTTCGATTACAGGCTCAAAATGTCCAGAAACAAATACCTTTCTTCTGAAACTCGCCAGTCTATTCTTGTTCTGAGAAAAGGCTATTCCATGCGAGAAGATCTCGTACAACGCTGTGTACTACTCCCTTCACAGAACAGCGCAAACTGTCTCTAACCAGAATAGAAAGAGTGGGAGGCCCCGGTGCACAACTGAGCAAGAGGACATTAGAGTGTCTAGTTTGAGAAACAGACGCCTCACAGGTCCTCAACTGGCAGCTTCATTAAATAGTACTCGCAAAACACCAGTCTCAACATCAACAGTGAAGAGGTGACTCCGAGGCTAAATCTTTTATTTTTATTGGCCAGTCTGAGATATGTTTTTTTCTTTGCAACTCTGCCTAGTAGGCCAGCATCCCCGAGTCACCTCTTCACTGTTGACATTGAGACTGGTGTTTTGTGGGTACTATTTAATGAAGCTGCCAGTTGAGGACTTGTAAGGCGTCTGTTTCTCAAACTAGACACTCTAATGTACTTGTCGTCTTGCTCAGTTGTGCACCAGGGCCTCCCACTACTCTTTCTATTCTGGTTAGGGCCAGTTTGTGCTGTTCTGTGAAGGGAGTAGTACACAGCGTTGTACGAGATCTTCAGTTTCTTGGCAATTTCTCACATGGAATAGCCTTCATTTCTCAGAACAAGAATGGACTGAGTTTCAGAGGAAAGTTATTTATTTCTGGACATTTTGAGCCTATAATCGAACCCACAAATGCTGATGCTCCAGATACTCAACTAGTTTAAAGAAGACCCGTTTTATTGCATCTTTAATCAGAACAACAGTTTTCAGCTGTGCTAACATTATTGCAAAATAATTTAATGATCAATTAGCCTTTAAAATGATAAACTTGGATTAACTAACACAACGTGCCATTGGAACACAGGAGTGATGGTTGCTGATAATGGGCCTATGCCTGTGTAGATATATACAGCAGCCATTTCCAGCCGTTTCCAGATACAATAGTCATTTACATTAACAATGTCTACACTGTATTTCTGATCAATTTGATGTTATTTGAATGGACATTTGCTTTTCTTTCAAAAACAAGGATATTTCTAAGTGACCCCAAACTTTTGAATGGTAGTGTACATTATAAACTTTAATTCGTAGGCTAGGTTGTGGCAACCTCATAATGGGTATAGGGCAAATTTGAGTATCATGTAGTAGCCTACACCTATCGATGTTAGATTGAGCTGGGTGAATGGAATATGAATGACAGTCATTCAACATGCTGTAATAGAAATAAGACCATGCCTTCCCTAATCTTGAAAGACACCAACCGCCACTGACTGCCTAGTATATTTCCCCAGGTTCTCCTGCTGCTGCTACTCCCCCACTGCTACTACCACAACTGAGAGCCAATGAGCCTGATGGTAAAAAAAGAACGTGTCTGCTCTATATTGCATGCTTCTGTCTGCGTGTGTCAGTCTCTGGCTGTCTTTAGAAGTAACCTTACTTGAATAGGATGGAGGAAATTAAATGGATGGATGGAATACAAAAGGATGGATGGGGTACGATCATTCCCTACATCTTTCCATAACCACTTTGACAGATATGATATTCATGATTATCAGAGTTACAGTAACAACAGCCATTTTGTTGAAGAGATTGAGAGATACAGTAAGGATGAGACAGATGAAAGACTACTTGAATCTCATCAACCCTGAATTAACCTTTCAAACAGCTCATGGGTGGCAGACGCATTACTTGCTCTATACAATTTGAAGAGTTTCGTTCCAAAACACTATATCCACCAATGTGTTTTTTCATCCAAAAAGATTGGGGAATGGGTACCTTCATGTTTGTGGACAAATATTGCTATTCTCAGATTTTTTTATTAATAGATTTTAGATTTTTGTGTATTAAAATGGGTTTTATTACAAAAATCCATTGTTTAGCTGGAATGGAATGTTCTTATCCTGTATATTTGAATGTGATATATTGATTTCTCACCTAGCTTTCTGAAGATGAATGAACTAACTGTAAGTCGCTCTAGATAAGATCATCTGTTAAATGACTAAAATGTCAAATGCAAATATTTTACATACAGATTTCATATTACTGTACTGATTCTTTAAAAATATATATTTTTAAATATTGATGTCACAAATGTATCATTTGTACAGTTCTTTATTAAAAATGTAGTTATTTGTCACATTTCACTGTATAAAATCTATAGTACTATTCTCTGAGAGTGAGGTGGATACATAGCGTTTTGCAACAAAACATGATTATTTTTCTCTCTGAAAAGAAACCATCAAGTGATAGATTTCAAACAAATACATGTATATCGTTCAAGAAGCCCATGCCATGATTAGATGGTGAAAAAACACACCAATCTCTTTCAAAAGTTGTAAAAAAATATATATGTATTTACCAAAATGTCTGAAAATGTATATATAGCACTTTGGAATGAAACTCTTCAAATGCTCATGCCTTTGTCATGTAAATATAATGATGTGAAATTGTGTTAGAGCATGGTTTTGAGGACGATAGAGTGTTTGATGTGCTCCCTGTTTCCTGTCTGGATAGAGTGCAGGGTCATCGATGCAGACAGTTTAAGGGGCTATGAGCTGATGGGTTGCTCTAATCAATTCATATTACCAAAGCAGTGCTACTCCAGTGTTTCGCTTATCTATAACCAATTAATTCAATTCTAACAACAACATTCCATCATGAGACATGAGAGGGGCTCATTAATTAATTAATTCATAATGCTACCACATGGGGAAAATGCCAATAAGGCCACAGAGGGCACTTAAATCAGTGTTTCCTAAACCTCTCCTCGAGTACCCCACAGCCAGTCCACATATTTTATCAAATAACATTTTATTTGTCACATGCGCTGAATGCAACAGGTGTAGACCTCACTGTGAAATGCTTACTTACAAGCCCTTAAACAACAATACAGTTCAATGTATTCCAGAACTATCACAGCTGTTTCAAATGGCCACCTAAACCCCTCATTACCCAAATCAACTGTGCTAGTTCTGGAATGCATCAAATGTGTACTGGCTGGGGTTACTCCAGGAGAGGATTGGGAAACACCACCTTAGATCAAGACAGAAAAACATGTAGTCCCATATACTTACATCCAATCATCATCATGGCGACAGCGAAGATCTTCTCTCCGTCGGTGGTGGGGGCGATGTTTCCGAACCCTATACTGGTCAGAGAGGTCATGGTGAAGTATAGAGATGTGATGTAGACCGAGTCTTTGTTGGGGCCGCCCTCCCACTTCCCTGTCCCGCTGGCGTTGAAGCGGTATGGCGAGCCCACTGTCTCCCCCAGCATGTACAGCCAGCTGTCTGTCCGCAGGATGCCTGTCTCCTCGTCTATCACCTCATAGTCACCGATGCTGTACCTGTTATAGTTAGTCAAGATTAAAAGATATTCAGCAACTCTTGGTAGGACAATGGAGGTCTGCTACAAAATTGCATCCTTTTTATTGTTAAAGCCCAGTTAGACAAGAACCAAAACCAGGTAGGTGCTGTACCTGTTAGGTTGAGATGAGAAAGAGTTCATGTTCAGGTTTAGGGGAAAGGGAAAGGACAGCGTTAGGGTTGCCTCTACCACACAGGTTAGAGGTTTGTTCACTTTGCTTAAGGGAGTAAGACGAAAGTTACAAAACAATGCGGGTGAGAAACAGAAACATACTTCTCCTTCATTACACTGTCAACACTACAGAGCATGACAGTTTTTAAAGGCAGTGTTTCTCAATCCGTTACTGAGTAACTCCCCAGTCATTTCACTTAGCATTTTTGTTCTAATCCACCAATAGCAACTTGTAAACTAATCCACAACTAATCTTGTTGATGAATTAAATCAGGTGTAGTATAAAAAAGCATGCCACAGTTGGGGATCAGAAAGGAACGGATTGAGAAACTCTGAAGGAATATGCAATTAACAAATACAGTAGCCAGATTGTTTTGGCCATTGTGATAATTTATATGAATAATAGGATAACAGTTTATTTGCATGTTACCAACATAATGACTTCATATCACATTATTAACTCCTATAACAGGTTTTGCCAACTCTCTCCTCGGGGACCAACAGACGGTTCACATCTTTGTTGTCTAATCGTCAAGCTCTTGACAAGTTAAATCAGGTGTGCCAGTTCCCGGATAAGAGAATTAGGTACTGTCATAACCCATTAAAGGTAGACTCAGCGTTATGACGAAGATGCACAAAGTTAACAGCATAGTTAGTCAATTTCCGCAACAACTAAGAGTGTTGAAGCACAAGGCTAAACTTCTCTGCTATTTTGGTCCCGTACCTACCACGTTGTAACAGCGTGAAGTGAACCCCTGCACATACGCAGATACTTTGTGTGACTGTGTGAGAGCTGTGCTATCGCAATAGCTGCGGTGCTGCTCGTGTCAACGTCATTTCACTGAGTCTACCTTTAATATACAGTAAATCAGTCTTAACAGAACAGTACCAGATGCAGGCCAACCAGTGGGCAGCCAGGCCGAAGACACACACCAACAGGACGAGGACGGCGGCTCCATACTCAATGTAGTGGTCCAGTTTACGGGCTACTCTGCCCAAGCGCAGCAACCGGACAACCTTCAGAGAACTGAACAGACTGCTGATCCCCTGAGAGAGAGAAAGATCAGGCAAAGGTTGACATAATGTTTATGTTCGATGAAAACTGAAGGGTGGACCTGTAGCTTAGGAGACATTACTCAAAGTATGAACAAACCTAGAACTGCATTCTCGTGAGACTGAAATATCTCAACATGTTGACAAAATGTATGTGTCTGTATGCATGTACTATTCTCTCAACCAGGATAGTCCACTCTATAACATTTGCCACTGTTTCCCAGGGAGTCCTTGGATACTGAATGTGTGTGCTGGCATCAAGAAGTCTTTCCTAGACGTTAATAATATTCATGGGATGTTATGACTATAAAATGAGGGTGTACTCAAGCAGCTGTGATACAAGCCATAGACTTGCACCCAGTCGATATAACCTCACACTGAACTTGTAGCATTAATTTACTGTAAGACAACTAGCTAGGGTCTTTATTCATGAATTCAATCAAAACACCATTGCCAAGTTCCAGGGGTAAATCTGAAGGAAAGAAAGACTTCCTTTGGAGTCATATACTCAACACAAAAAAATATGATCTAACACATTAGAGATGTGACAGAAATCAACATGTATTCCATTCAACTCACCATCTGTGATTTCTATCTGAATCATGAACAGAGTACAGAAAAAAACATGCATTTGTAAAAACAGGGTGATACATCACACAACATGTATTTATATGAAAGACCATATTGTTTATGTCAATTTATGTAAATCCATTTGAGTGGAGTGTGTGTGTGTGTGTTTAAGTTTGAACTTATCCTGGATGACACAGCACATACGGTCAACTATGTGTCTGTGTTTATCAATTGCAAATGTGAAAATAATGTTTTATCATATCATTATAATCATATTTTGACCCAAACCAACTCAATCAAAGTGGGTTTGATAACGAAAAGCCTACTTGAGTGACAGCTCGACGGTTCCAGTTCTTCACGTTCCACAAATAAACACAGACAGAGGAGGGGGAGGGACCATGCAAACAGAACAAAACAGGGGGATGAGGAAGAAAATAAAGACGTGAGCATGATCAAACAGAAGAAAAGTAGACATATAAGAAGATAAAACCATGATGACTTCAAACATTCATACAAATTAATAGGTAAATCATATTCGTGTAAAAAAGGATAATGTGATGAAAAAACAGTTCAGAGACACCAAACCAAATCTCCTCACAGACTTTTTTTGAATGACTACTGGGGTTTATTAGGCATGGTGGAATGTTCAGAGCGTTGCAGTGGGCCACACTGGATTTACTGTATCCGTTAGACCATTGTTTGCGGCAAACATGTTGCTTAGTAACAATTTCAGTTGAAAGATTTGAATGAATATTCCAAAATGTTACAGTGAAGCTGCAAATACATACCTCCTTTTTGTAATTATTACTGTGGCTCTTTAGCTCTTTAGCTCTTTAGCTACCTCAGACTGTTAGCTAGCGTTAGCAAATGTTCACAGCTGACATAAAACAAAGGAAATGTGTTAGCTAACGTTTGCTACTATTTACCTTACTGAACGCATATCAGGACAACTACAAGTAGAATAAGCTGTCCCCACTTCAGAGGAAACATTACTTAGTAACACTATACTTATTGCCTGCAGGTAGGTATAATGCAGAGTCCTTTATAATGTTATAATAACTCATATGGCTTAATGAAAACTTCACATATATTTTATCAAGCCTAATACAGATGCTTCACAAATCCTTTACCAAGCCTATAAAGATTATTCACAAATCATTCATAAGCCAATGTACAACCAGAAGTACAAACATTGCTTGATGATCAACTTCAAATAAATGACATGAATTCCCAGTAATACAGAAACGAAAATGTTGTTTTCACTGTCCATAGCAGCTGGCTGGACAGAACCTAGTCAGGCTAACAGAAAATGTCCTGGTGTCTGTCAGCTGTCAGCATTAACCAGGCGCTGAGAAGCTGAAAGACTAGAGGCTGACAAAGTGCTGTACCTGCAGATACAACAGACTTGGTGCAGCTCACAGCTTTCTTAGGATCAGCTTGTTAAGTACCACTGCAGCACTTTACACCACAGCCACGGCATTCATCAACTAACAACTCACTAAATGGATGCGTTTGAGCGACACATCAGGACACTAAACTCTCCAGTTTAACAGCAGCAACAAGCTCTAGCCCTCGTTACAACCTGTGCTTTCACATATCCAAATCCTTTAGGGCCGTATTCACTAAGAGTCTCAGAATAAGAATATTTAATAGATTTCAAAGTCTGATGTGTTTCATTCGATGTTACTAACCATTAGAGATAAGCTACATAAAAAAGAGAGGTCATTTACCCAATAAATTACGGGGAGTTTACATATAGAGTGTGCAACTCTATTTTAATAGCTTATAGTTTATTCGCCGTTAGTCAGCACCTCTACATAAAATCATTTTCTCTGTGTGTGCGCCAGCTCATGTCTTTTATTCGACTATACATTATTTGTACTTTTTTTATTTAACCTTTATTTAACTAGGCAAGTCAGTTAAGAACAAATTCTCATTTACAATGACGGCCTACCAAAAGCCAAAAGTCCTCCTGCAGGGACGGGGGCTGGGATTAAAAATACAAATAAATGAAATAAAAATATAGGACAAAACCAACATCACAACAAGAGAGACAACACAACAATACATACAGAGAGACTTAAGAGAACATAGCATGGTAGCAACACAACATGGCAACAACATGGTAGCAACAACAACATGGTAGCAACACAACATGGCAGCAGCACAACATGGTAGCAGCACAAAACAGGGTACAAACATTGTTGGGCACAGACAACAGCACAAAGGGCAAGAAGGTAGAGACAACAATACATCACGCAAAGCAGCCACAACTGTCAGTAAGAGTTTCCATGATTGAGTCTTCGAATGAAGAGATTGAGTTAAAACTGTCCAGTTTGAGTGTTTGTTGCAACGCGTTCCTGTCTCTAGCTGCAGCGAACTGAAAAGACGAGCGACCCAGGGATGTGTGTGCTTTGGGGATCTTTAACAGAATGTGACTGGCAGAACGGGTGTTGTATGTGGAGGATGAGGGCCGCAGTATATAACTCAGATAGGGGGGAGGCCTAAGAGAGTTTTATAAATAAGCAACAACCAGTGGGTCTTGCGACGGGTATACAGAGATGACCAGTTTACAGAGGACTATAGAGTGCAGTGATGTGTCTTATAAGGAGCATTGGTGGCAAATCTAATGGCCGAATGGTAAAGAACATCTAGGTGCTCGAGAGTGACATGTCCATAACCTGAGCGGAAACCAGATTGCATACCAGAGAGAATACTATAGACATCAAGAAAGCCAGTCAGTTGATTATTGACAAGTTTTTCCAACACTTTTGATAAACAGGGCAGAATAGAAATAGTCCTATAACAGTTAGGATCATCTTAATGTTCCCCCTTAAATAAAGGACTAACCGTGGTTCCCTTCCAAGCAATGGGACCCTCCCCAGAGAGGAGAGACAGGTTCAAAAGGTCAGAGATGGGCTTGGTGATTATAGGAACAGCAACCTTAAAGAAGAAAGGGTCTAAACTCTCTGACCCAGATGTTGTTAGGGGGTCAAGTTTACAGAGCTCCTTTAGCACCTTGGACTCAGTGACTCATTAGAGAGACATGGCACTGTTTCAACCCTAATTGTCTGTGGAATTGATTGATTCTCTGTGAGAAACTTCCGAGGTGCCTATTTGGCTTGATTTGGGGAAAGGTAAATGGAGTGTATTGATTATAGAGCAATCTATAGCATCTTAAATGATAGAATCTTAAATTACTTAGGGGTGAGGGTGCAGCTTCCTGTTCGGTGGGAGCTCCATTTGACCAATATTTGACCAACTACGTAAGATTAGACAACACACACATATCCGAGATTTAGTCATTGTTTATGTGTAGGCCTATGTACATATTCATCTGCATAGCCAAACAGACAATCACACATTAGTTAGCCAATGGCCATACATCATCTTCCTGTCTAATGCTTATGGTTTCACTGGCTAATGTCTTGTAATACCTGCCTAGCTGTGTTGTGCTAATATCTAATTTAATCCAGTCCTATACCCGCACCCCTGGACAGCTGTACTGCTAATGCTAACCACTACACTGAAGCTCATTTAATCCAGTACTGTAGCTGCACGCCTGGCTAGCTGCACTGCTAACACTACAGCTACACTTCGAAGGCTACGTTAATTCTAGTTCTATTGCTGCAGATGCAATGCTGGCATCTATCCCCTCCACCAGAGATCTCATTTCCATCATGACAGAAGAAATCCCGAATCCCCCAGATACAAAATTACAGCAGATGTCAAACCAGCCATACAAAAGCTAATTTTAGAAAAGGGAAAAACGATTGAAATGGGAGGAAAAAGAGAAAGATAATGTATTGTTTTGTTTACTCTCCTGCTTTCACCTTGCCCGTTAGGAAACAAGCAATCCATTTCACTGCACTTCAGTGAGACGTCAGTCTCCAAACCATATGCTGTACTGACTGCTAAGGGTAGCATTCACATGTAAAACACATGAAAACATTAGAAGCAGTGACTCTTCCAGTGGATTAGCATTGGACTGCAGACTCCTAGCCTGAAAATCCAGACTGAATTAAGCTCTGTTTCACTCCACCATTGAAATGTGATTCAGTCTGGATTTTGAGGCAAGCAGACTATTTTCTCCCAGCTCCATTTAATGAGAACTTCTTCACAAGGTAGCACTGGGGGTTCTGGCGGGGGCAATGGGACTAATTACCCCGCTGTTCTCTAACACTTCCACTGAAAAGAAAAATGAAAGTGAGCCAGCTCACTAAGAGAGGAGAAGAGAGTGACAGAGATAGAGCGCGCTGGGCGAAAGACAGTGAGGTTACCCACACCACACTTGAGCACCCAGAGAGAGCTGTGTGAAGGCCTCTCTCTGCAGGCAGCCAGGTCAAAACACATTCAACAGGAAGTCTGGAAACTCAAATCCAAGACTTTCTTCAAAGGCCACAGACAGAGCCATGGAGAAGAGATAGATAGGCATAGAAAGCTATAGAAAGTTAACGTCTGTGGGCAGCCAGGTCAAACCTCAACACAACGGCAGCAAGTCATGAATCTCTCGTGGACAGATGCAAGTAACATAACTGGTATCGTAGCGTCTGTCAACAGACTGTGTGGGATTTGATGACTAATGAGGATTTTTTTTACTTCCCTGCTTTTGCTTCTTGTTCTAGTATCTTTTCTAACACGTCTCCCCCCAGAAATGAATCGAGCATCTGACATAATTATGCAAGACTTTAGTTCTGGCTGTATGAGATTATGAACTCATAAATATCTGGAACTCACACCCAATACACTCTGGGACTTAAAATATATCTGAGTCATCTTCAAGTATGTATCTACAAGGTTGGTGTCAATTCTACTTCAATTCATATAAAAAATTAAAGTCCAATTCCAATTTTCCTAATTGAAAAGCAATTTCAGTTTACTTCATGAATTCACTGAATGGAAATGGAACCCAACTCTGTTTATCTGTGCCTCTGAGACATGTTTACCTGAGACTTTCAGATCTGAAACAGGTCTTTCAAAATCTACACTATACAGTATATACAAAAGTTTGTGGACACCCCTTCAAATGAGTGGATTCGGCACTTCAGCCACAGCCGTTGCTGACAGGTGTATAAAATCGAACACACAGCCATGCAATCTCCATAGACAAATATTGTCAGTAGAATGGCCTTACTGAAGAGCTCAGTGAATTTCAATGTGGCACTGTCATAGGATGCCACCTTTCCAACAAGTCAGTTCATCCCCAAAAAATATTCTGCCCTGCGAGGGCTGCCCCAATCTAGTTCAATACATTTTTTATTTAACCTTTATTTAACTAGGCAAGTCAGTTAAGAACAAATTATTATTTACATTGACGGCCTACCAGGGAACAGTGGGTTAATTGCCTTGATCAGGGGCAGAACAACAGATTTATACCTTGTCAGCTAAGGGATTCGATCCAGCAACCTTTCGGTTACTGGCCCAACGCTCTAAACATTAGGCTACCTGCCTTCCCAGAACAGTGGAGGCTGTAACAGCAGCGAAAAAGGGGGACCAACTCCATATTAATGCCTATGATTTTGGAATGAGATGTTCGATGAGCAGGTGTCCACATACTTTTGGTAATGTAGTGTATTTATACCTCATCACCATGGGGTTGTGTGACTACTGACACACTACTGAATTCTCTGGTAAGGAGACTGAGTAAGCAAGGCAATTCACATACTGAAAATGTCCTATTGCTGCAGCAGTCTGAGTCATACAGTAATATGTGCCTGAGCCTCAACGCTTTAACACTCGTGGATAAACGGGTTTAATTCCATAATTTAATGAATGTGTGTGGAAGGTAGGAGGGACGGCGCTAATATGCTGCTCTTTGGAGAATATTTTCTTTCCGTTCAAAGATAATCTTCCTTTTCCTTGAATTCCCTTACTATCTCTTGGTGAGCAGCTTCTGGTCATAAACGTGGAGAAGAGGGACTCAGAGAACTGCAAAACCCAGAGAGGCCTTTAGCTACACAGCCACACACACACACACACTGAAAACAAAGTCACTCACACACACACGCACTAGAGGTCGACCGATTAATCGGAATGGGCGATTAATTAGGGACGATTTCAAGTTTTCATAACATTCGGAAATCTGTATTTTTGGACGCCGATTTTTTTATTTTTTATTTTTTTATTTTTATATATGTATATATGTGTTTTACACCTTTATTTAACTAGACAAGTCAGTTAAGAACACTTATCTTATTTTCAATGACAGCCTAGGAATGGTGGGTTAACTGCCTTGTTCAGGGGCAGATGGACAGATTTTTACCTTGTCAGCTCAGGGATTCAATCTTGCAACCTTACAGTTAACTAGTCCAACGCTCTAACCACCTGCCTCTCATTGCACTCCACGAGGAGTCTGCCTGTTACGCGAATGCAGTAAGAAGCCAAGGTAAATTGCTAGCTAGCATTAAACTTATCTTATAAAAAACAATCAATCATAATCACTAGTTAACTACACATGGTTGATGATATTACTAGTTTAACTAGCGTGTCCTGCGTTGCATATAATCAATGCGGTGCGCATTCGCGGAAAAAGGACTGTCGTTGCTCCAACATGTACCTAACCATAAACATTAATGCCTTTCTTAAAATCAATACACAGAAGTATATATTTTTAAACCTGCATATTTAGCTAAAAGAAATCCAGGTTAGCAGGCAATATTAAACAGGTGAAATTGTGTCACTTCTCTTGAGTTCATTGCACGCAGAGTCAGGGCATATGCGATAATAATAAACGTTTTGTTTTCGAAATGATAGTTTCTGGATTCGACCATATTAATGACCAAAGGCTCGTATTTCTGTGTGTTATTATGTTATAATCTATGATTTGATATTTGATAGAGCAGTCTGACTGAGCGATGGTAGGCAGCAGCAAGCTCGTAAGCATTCATTCAAACAGCACTTTCGTGCATTTGCCAGCAGCTCTTCGTTGTGCTTCAAGCATTGAGCTGTTTCTGACTTCAAGCCTATCAACTCCCGAGATTAGGCTGGTGTAACCGATGTGAAATGGCTAGCTAGTTAGCGGGGTGCGCGCTAATAACGTTTCAAACGTCACTCGCTCTGAGACTTGGAGTAGTTGTTCCCCTTGCAGAGGGTAATGATGCTTCGAGGGTGGCTGTTGCCGATGTGTTCCTCGTTCGAGACCAGGTAGGAGCGAGGAGAGGGACGGAAGCTGGTATAGAGAGAAATAGTCCTATAAATACTATATTAACTGCAACCTAAAACCTCTTACCTTGGAATATTGAAGTCTCATGTTAAAAGGAACCACTAGCTTTCATATTTTCTCATGTTCTGAGCAAGGAACTTAAACGTTAGCTTTTTTACATGGCACATATTGCACTTTTACTTTCTTCTCCAACACTTTGTTTTTGCATTATTTAAACCAAATTGAACATGTTTCATTATTTATTTGAGGCTAAATGGATTTTTATTGATATATTATATTAAGTTAAAATAAGTGTTCATTCAGTATTGTTGTAATTGTCATTATTACAAATACATTTTTAAAAAATCGGCCCGATTAATCGGTATCGGCGGTTTTTGGGCCTCCAATAATCGGTATCGGCGGTGAAAAATCATAATCGGTCGACCTCAAACACACACACACACACTGACAACGAAGTCACACACACACACATGCACACTGAAGACGGAGTCACAAATCAAAACCAACGACCAGCATAATAACTCTATACGGCTGCCATAAGACAAATGAACGCTGACAGGTTTGTGACCCTTCAAATGGAGCCTGATGTCCAGTAACATACGCTGGTTAACAGGCTGAACTCGTCTATAGACACACACACAGCCTGACGTCCAGTAATATAAGCTAATATAACAGGCTGAGCTCATTGGTTCTGTGGGAGAGACTGAGAAAAGGCTGTGTTGGGTGTTTCTGGAGGGCGGGTAAGGACATTAAGATTAGGACATTAGCTGCTGTCATTAGCCAAACATAAATTATATATTCAGACAGAAGAGGAAAAGCTCAATGGCAGCGAATCAATATACAGTGGGGCAAAAAAGTATTTAGTCAGCCACCAATTGTGCAAGTTCTCCCACTTAAAAAGATGAGAGAGGCCTGTAATTTTCATCATAGGCACACTTCAACTATGACAGACAAAATGAGAAAAAAAATCCAGAAAATCACATTGTAGGATTTTTAATGAATTTATTTGCAAATTATGGTGGAAAATAAGTATTTGGTCACCTACAAACAAGCAAGATTTCTGGCTCTCACAGACCTGTAACTTCTTCTTTAAGGGGCTCCTCTGTCCTCCACTCGTAACCTGTATTAATGGCACCTGTTTGAACCTGTTAAATACTTTTTTGCCCCACTGTAGCTCACTGGGTTTAGACAACTAGACTACTAATGTAGAACATGGGGCTGGTAGTGGTAACACCAGGGTTGTGGGTTAGATCATTGGGCTGGTAGCGGTAACACCAGGGCTGTGGGTTAGATCATTGGGCTGGTAGTGTTAGATCATTGGGCTGGTAGCGGTAACACCAGGGCTGTGGGTTAGATCATTGGGCTGGTAGCGGTAACACCAGGGCTGTGGGTTAGATCATTGGGCTGGTAGTGTTAGAACATGGGGCTGGTAGCGGTAACACCAGGGCTGTGGGTTAGATCATTGGGCTGGTAGTGTTAGATCATGGGGCTGGTAGTGGTAACACTAGGGTTGTGGGTTAGATCATGGGGCTGGTAGGGTAACACCAGGGTTGTGGGTTAGATCATGGGGCTGGTAGTGGTAACACCGGGGTTGTGGGTTAGATCATGGGGCTGGTAGTGGTAACACCAGGGTTGTGGGTTAGATCATGGGGCTGGTAGTGGTAACACCAGGGTTGTGGGTTAGATCATGGGGCTGGTAGTGGTAACACCAGGGTTGTGGGTTAGATCATGGGGCTGGTAGTGGTAACACCAGGGTTGTGGGTTAGATCATGGGGCTGGTAGTGGTAACACCAGGGTTGTGGGTTAGATCATGGGGCTGGTAGTGGTAACACTAGGGTTGTGGGTTAGATAATGGGGCTGGTAGTGGTAACACCAGGGTTGTGGGTTAGATCATGGGGCTGGTAGTGGTAACACCAGGGTTGTGGGTTAGATCATGGGGCTGGTAGTGGTAACACCAGGGTTGTGGGTTAGATCATGGGGCTGGTAGGGTAACACCAGGGTTGTGGGTTAGATCATGGGGCTGGTAGGGTAACACCAGGGTTGTGGGTTAGATCATGGGGCTGGTAGTGGTAACACCAGGGCTGTGGGTTAGATCATTGGGCTGGTAGTGTTAGAACATGGGGCTGGTAGCGGTAACACCAGGGCTGTGGGTTAGATCATTGGGCTGGTAGTGTTAGATCATGGGGCTGGTAGTGGTAACACTAGGGTTGTGGGTTAGATCATGGGGCTGGTAGGGTAACACCAGGGTTGTGGGTTAGATCATGGGGCTGGTAGTGGTAACACCGGGGTTGTGGGTTAGATCATGGGGCTGGTAGTGGTAACACCAGGGTTGTGGGTTAGATCATGGTGCTGGTAGTGGTAACACCAGGGTTGTGGGTTAGATCATGGGGCTGGTAGTGGTAACACCAGGGTTGTGGGTTAGATCATGGGGCTGGTAGTGGTAACACCAGGGCTGTGGGTTAGATCATGGTGCTGGTAGTGGTAACACCAGGGTTGTGGGTTAGATCATGGGGCTGGTAGTGGTAACACCAGGGTTGTGGGTTAGATAATGGGGCTGGTAGTGGTAACACCAGGGTTGTGGGTTAGATCATGGGGCTGGTAGTGGTAACACCAGGGTTGTGGGTTAGATCATGGGGCTGGTAGTGGTAACACCAGGGTTGTGGGTTAGATCATGGGGCTGGTAGGGTAACACCAGGGTTGTGGGTTAGATCATGGGGCTGGTAGGGTAACACCAGGGTTGTGGGTTAGATCATGGGGCTGGTAGTGGTAACACCAGGGTTGTGGGTTAGATCCCCACTGGGGCAACACTGACTGTTTAGTATGTGTCGCTGTTCACGCATCCTCCAGAACAGGAGAAATTCTACACAGAACCGAGACCGTACTTCTTTAAGTTGCACATTTCTACATATCAAAAACTCTAATTAACTCAAATATTAAAGCTGTAAAAGCTAAATTACCAATATATTGTCAGACCCGATTGACTTTGTCCACATTCTCGAAGGCGCTAACGAGGTCATAGGCCAGGCAGGAAAGCAGGTTGATGACGAACACCCACCACACACACACACACACAGTACTGACCTCGTCCACATTCTCGAAGGCGTTGATGACGTCGTAAGGCAGGCAGGAGAGCAGGTCGATGACGAACCAGGTCTTCAGATAGTTCATCCTGATGAGCTTGGGGTCAGAGATGACCTCTCCGGCCGGGCCCACGAAGGTAGTGTGGAAGTTGAGTACAATGTCCACCAGGAAGATTACGTCTACGATGCTGTCCACCACCAGCCACATCACGTTGTTCTGCTTGGTCTGATAGTACAGAGGTAGAGTAGAGTATCTTTGTTATAGTAGAGGAAAGAATCTGTGTTATAGAAAAGGAGAGAATATTTGTAGAGCAGTATAGTAGAGCATCTGTGTTATAGTAGAGGAGAGAATCTTTGTAGAGCAGTATAGTAGAGAATCTGTGTTATTCCCGAATGGCAATTTGCTTTAGCGTAGAGAATCTATATTACCTCCCCAAGATTATTAGCGTACATTTATTTTTTTATGCATCCTTGAGGACAGGAGAGGATCTTTATTATTGTAAATTAGAGAATCTTTGTTAGACCATAGAGATATAGGTCCCACTTTAAACAAAGTACAACATATAAAGGCTTTATAAAGCATACATAAAGCCTTCATAATCACTACATAAATGCTTTACAAAACATCTACAAGAGTATGTCATACTGTGTATAAAAGGGTGACATAACCATTCCCACTGAAGGGTGAATAATCAAATGTGACACAAAACACTTTCTATGTTTATACACCATTTATAGAGTCATGACATAAGCTTATAGATGATTTGTGAAGCCTTTATGTAGTGCTTATGAATCATTTATGTATGCCAAATAAAGCCTTTACAAGTTGTACTTCGTTTAAAGTGGGACCGAGATATATAACACAAAATAGAGTGGTTGATGTCACACACCTGCATTGCTCTAGACAGAATATGCTGATAATGGCAGCCATCTTGGTCAGGGATAAAGTATATGTCATTATATGGTTCAGACCTTGAAGGAGACGTTGTAAGGAACCATAATGGCCGTGTAGAAGGTGAGGATGAGGATGACCCAGTCCCATGTGGTCTTGAAGGCGCAGTAGTGGAGGATGATGTGGGGCGGCGTCTTGGGCGTTTCCTGCTTGTACTGGGGGAGGATGTCTGAGCCCAGCTGGAGGACCTGCAGATTGTATATCTTTTATGAGTTTGATGGAATAAAATCAAAGAAGGGTTTGGGGTAAACCAAGAGGTTACAGTTCACTGTAACACACACAGTGAAATGACATTGCCACCAGTAGTACTGCAGATATTGAGATGAGTGAAGATGCAAGGCACACGGTATCTGCGCCTGTGCACAGGTTCACTTCATGCTGTTAAAGCGGGGTAGCCAAGGGCCCAAAACAGAGAAGTTGAGCCTTGTGCTTCAACGCTCTTAGTTGTTGCGGAAATTGGCCCACTATGCTGTTTACTTTCTGCATCTATGTTATATCGCTGAGTCTACCTTTAAAGGTTGCTTAGATATTGTTACATCCATATATGGTGTGTGTGCGTGCATCTATGTGTTTGTAAATGAGTGTGTGTGTGTTATCATTTCGTGCATCTCTATAATCACAAAAAAGAACAGAGACAAATGGATTCACAGTACTGGCGCACATGCCTCCACCGTAACCAAATGTAATGACAATGGTGTGTGTCATTCCACACACTCACACACACACACACGCACACACACGCCCTAGCTTTATCAGTGTAGTTATAAACACGTACAATAGACATAAATATTAGCGTACCTCAGCTAGGCGGGAGTGCTTGTGAACGTTCTCTCCCTTGTGTACAGTAGGCTGTAGCTGCTGTAACACCCCTCTACTGCTGGTCAGAGCACGAGTTAGCCGGGCAAACTTCCCCCAACCTGAGAGCACGAGGCAAAAAAAGGGTTTTGGGATTAGTACAAATAATGTACTTAAGGTAGACCAAGATTGAATTTATTAACTAACCAGAGTGTTATTATTAATAATGACGTGTTTAGATTAAAAGCAGCACCCTGATGAGGGCTTTAGACAAAACACATCAGGGTTATTATAATACTTTATTGTAAAAAGTAGTTAGGACTCATCTGTAGGGGACTATCCAAGGGGACTATCCAAGTAAATGTGACCACATCCTTTGTTGCCACTTACAAACTCTGTCACTCACCTTTTGAAGTTTCATCTTCTATTGGTTGTTTAAAGGCTGTGATGTCACTGAAGGTGCACAGAAACAGCACCACTTTTTCCTGTTCGTTTCGTATAGGGGCTATCTTGACAAAGAACCATACCGGCGTTCCTGAGATGAGAGAACATACATTATTATAGCTTTATCTATCATAGTCTTTGATACAAACGGTCAAATGGGGAATACAGCTGTCAACAGAAACGTGTTTATTAAAAAAGCACATGGTTAAAACTGGACTCAAAGACCCAGCTCCCTGCTGGCGGCACGGGGAGGTGTGACTGGGCCCTTATTCATAAAGCATGTCAGAGTAGGAGTGTTAATCTAGGATCAGGTCTCCACTGATTCATTATGACCTACAAGGCAACACTGATCCTAGATCAGCACTCCTACTATGAGACGCTTTATGGCTACGGCCCATGATCTACAGGGTTAGTACTGTCCCAATTGGCGATGGAACAGCATTGTACATATTCATAAAAAAATGGCAGAATACATTAGCGTGACAAGAGGCTGTTTTTTATGTTAACTTGGTACTTACTGTTTTTTTTATACATTAGTATTTCAAATGAGTTCATCTCGTAGTTTTCAAACGTTAGCCGTACTTTCTCGCTAGTATCCTTGTCTGTGAGCTCCCCATACATGAAGCTAGAAACACAAAAGGAAAACAACACTATTCATTTTTTATGTCCCCCAGAAGCATTCAAAAACAAGAGCGTAGACATGTTAGAATGCTACAACGAAGTAAAATTAGTCTCTTGAAATGCCTTATTGAGGAGGTCAGAGGTGTGTGTGTGAAGTGTTTATCAATGTTTTTTATGATTTCAGATCACTGCATTGTTTGCGCAATCTTCTTTATCTGTTTCACTTACAGTACCAGTCAAAAGTTTGGACACACCTACTCATTCAAGGGTTTTTCTTTATTTTTACTATTTTGTAGAATAATAGTGAACACATCAAAACTATGAAATAACACATATGGAATCATGTAGTAACCAAAAAAGTGTTAAACAAATTAACAAATATTTTAGATTCTTCAAAGTAGCCACTCTTTGCTTTGATGACAACTTTGCACACTCTTGGCATTCTCTCAACCAGCTTCATGAGGAATGCTTTCCCAACAGTCTTGAAGGAGTTCCCACATATGCTGAGCACTTGTTGACTGCTTTTCCTTCACTCGGTCCAACTCATCCCAAGCCATCTCAATTGGGTTGAGGTCAGGTGACTGTGGAGGCCAGGTCATCTGATGCCACACTCCATCACTCTCCTTGGTCAAATAGCCCTTACACAGCCTGGAGGTGTGTTATGAGTCATTGTCCTGTTGAAAAACAAATGACTAAGCACAAACCAGATGGGATGGCATATTGCTGCAGAATGCTGTGGTAGCCATGCTGGTTAAGTGTGCCTTGAATTCGAAATAAATCACAGACATTGTCACCAGCAAAGCACCCACACACCATAACATTTCCTCCTCCATGCTTCACGGTGGGAACCACACATGTGGAGATCATCCGTTCACCTACTCTGCGTCTCACAAAGACACGGTGGCTGGAACCAAAAATCTCAAATTTGGACTCATCAGACCAAAGGACAGATTCTCACCGGTCTAATGTCCATTGCTCGTGTTTCTTGGCCCAAGCAAGTCTCTTCACCTTATTGGTGTCCTTTAGTAGTGGTTTCTTGCAGCAATTCGACCATGAAGGCCTGATTCACGCAGTCTCCTCTGAACAGTTGATGTTGACATGTGTCCATCACTTGAACTCGGTGAAACATTTATTTGGGCTGTAATCTGAGGTGCAGTTATCTCTAATGAATTTATCCTCTGCAGCAGAGGTAACTCTGGGTCTTCCTTTCCTGTGGTCCTCATGAGAGCCAGTTTCATCATAGCGCTTGATGGTTTTTGCGACTGCACTTGAAGAAACTTTCAAAGTTCTTGAAATTTTCCAGATTGACTGACATTCATATCTTAAAGTAATGATGGACTGTCATTTCTCTTTTCTTATTTGAGCTGTTCTTGCCATAATATGGAATTGGTATTTTACCATATAGGGATATCTTCTGTATACCACCCCTACCTTGTCACATTGGTTCAAACGCATTAAGAAGGAAAGAAATCCACAAATTAACTTTTAACAAGGTACACCTGTTAATTGAAATGCATTCCAGGTGACTACCTCATGAAGCTGGTTGAAAGAGTATGTATACTTCATAGTGTTGACGTCTTCACTATTATTCTACAATGTAGAAAATAGTACAAATAAAGAAAAACCCTGCAATGAGTAGGTGTGTCCAAACATTTGACTGGTACTGTACATGTTTCAAGCAGACCACCATAGTCCTTGTGCCCAAGAACACCAAGGTAACCTGCCTAAATGACTACTGGCCCGAAGCACTATTGCACTCAACACTGCAATTTCCCACCTGGACAAAAGGAACACATATGTAAGAATGCTGGTCATTGACTACAGCTCAGCATTCAACACCATAGTGCCCTCAAAGCTCATCACTAAGCTAAGGACCCTGGAACTAAACAACTCCCTCTGCAACTGGATCATGGACTTCCTGACGGGCCGCCCCCAGGTGGAAAGGGTAGGCAACAACACATCTGCCACGATGATACTCAACACAGTGCTTAGTCTCCACCTGTACTCCCTGTTCACCGATTACTGAGTGGCCAAGCACGACTCCAACACCATCATTAAGTTTGCAGACGACACAACCGTGGTCGGCCTGATCACAGCCAACGATGAGACAGCCTATTGGGAGTTAGTCAGAGACCTGGCAGTGTGGTGCCAGGATAACAACCTCTCCCTCAGTGTGAAACCTCTCCCTCAGTGTGATCAAGACAAAGGAGATGATCGTGGACTACAGGAAAAGGAGGGATGAGCATACCCCCCCGACAGGTCTGTAGAGGAGCAGGTTGAGACCTTCAAGTTCCTTGTTGTCCACATCACCAACAAACTATCATGGTCCAAACACACCAAGTCGTGAAGAGGGCACGACAACACCTATTCCCTCTCAGGAGCGTACGGCCCAGTTCATCAGTAGGGCCAAGCTTTATACCATCAATGACCTCTATACCAGGCGGTGTCAGAGGAAGGCCCTAAAAATTGCCAAAGATCCCAGCCACCCTAGTCATAGACTGTTCTCTCTGCTACCGCACTGCAAGCGTTACCGGGGCGCCAAGTCTAGGTCCAAAAGGCTTCTTAACAGCTTCTACCCCCAAGCCATTTATGCTGCTGCTACTCACTGTTTATTGTCTATGTACAGTAATTTTACCCATACATACATATACATATTACTTCAATTACCTTGACTAAACTGTTTTTATTTTATTTAAACCTTTATTTAACTGACTAACCTGTACCCCTGCACATTGACTCGGTACCGGTACCTCCTGTATATAACCTCGTTATTGTTCTTTAATTGTTGCTCTTTTATTTTATTTTATTTAGTAAATATTTTGCTTAAAACTGCATTGTTGGTTAAGGGTTTGTTAATAAGCATTTTATGGTAAGTTCTACAGGTGTTGTATTAGGCGAATGTGACAAATACAATTAGATTTGATTTTGTTGGCACAAAGATCCATTTTAATTATCTGATAGTCAAAATATCCATCTTCAAGATACAGTAAACATGTAGCACACACACACACTCTGGTTTAAAACACTCTGGTCTCACACCACTGATTGCAACCATTTCAAAAATAGCTCTGTGGAGTTGTTAGCTTTGAACAACATGGTAATTATAATGAGACTGTATCTTGGGGCCTGCTCGCAAGGATCAAGGTGCAACGGCTCCCAAAGACTGTTGGCTTCATCTGACAGCACTCCTGACAGGAACATATCTCAACACACCATGTGCCTGCAGACTGGGTTGTCTTCATTAGGGCACACAGTAGCATAACGTTTATGCAACTGAAAATGAACAAAAGCGTTTCTTATTGGACAATAGCTGCTATGATGCGACATCTCCTTAAGACTGTTGGCTTCATTCTGACAGGAACATGTCGACACATCACGTGCCAGCATGGACAGATTTAGCAGATTCAGACTGAGGTTCCCAGCTGGAATTGCCAGACAGTAAACAAAAAGTGGTTACCGTAAGGTTCCAGAATTGTTGTGTCTGATTCACACTATAGGGCCGACCCAAACCACACTGTTCTGACTCAGATGATTTATTTTTACGTTGTCCTTTCCAACGCAGTTCCAGCAACTACTTACAAACTCTGTAACCAGGCCAGCCCAGTACACCTTGGTTTGGTCCAGCTTGGGTCAATAGTGTGAAAAGGGTATTGGTGGCAAGTTATCAGTTGTTTTTGTATGCAAGATGTTCTTAATGTTCTCAGAACTTCAGTTTGAACTTAAAGAAGGGAGTATGGTACCTTAAATGTGAAAAGGAAAACAATAACTGCCTCCCAGGGATGATCAAATGTGTAAAAAGGGCTCGAAAACACCCACAATGTTTCGCACAACAACAACTAATCCAGCTGAGCATGCAGAGCTCGCCAACATTGAACAAAGTCACTTTTGGAGAGTCTGAAGAGTGATTTCAGTCTGTTTGATTCTTAATAGGGGTTTATTTCTTCTTGCTTGCTGGCTGGGATAAAAACTGTGGAATTAGCTGTAAAGTATGGCCTTTGGTTTGGCAGGGAAAGGTGATTCTTTTGTTTTCCTCAATTTTTCTTTTCAATGTCATTTTATAATGCTGGTGGGCTGAAAAAAAGGAATCTGGTGATTTTATCTACAGTATCTGAAAATAAGTATGTTAACAGGAAATATGGAGTAAAATGAGCTGAAGAAGACAACCAAGAACCACAACAACATCCCAGTGTTCATTGTTGCTGTTCAATAAATTAGATAAAAAGAGATGGAAGGCAGTGTGCTGCTCTTCTACCTGCATGTGCTGCTCTTCTGCATGACTTCCGCCCTGTGGTACCCCGACAGCTTGCAGAAGCCATCGTTGCTGTAGACGATGGGCCAGTCCACGATCTGAGCATTCCCAAGGACAAAATTGGTATCTGTCAAAGATGAGGGGGAACAGAGAAGGAGGTAAGGCTCACTCGTTGGTGATTGGTCACAGTTATCTACAACACATTACGCTGGATGGGGATAACAGTGGAGCGGGATTGGGATAAATTGCATTTCAGTACACTTATGATTAGCAACTGAAATCAAATTCAAATAAACAATTTGGAAAGAATATCCAAATACATTATTTAAATAAAAAACTGAAGTGAAATGGTGTTGACACCAACACTGGGTCGACATCGACAGGCGACAGCACAGTCATATCGCACGATGGAAGCCACTGCAGTACAGTGTGAAAACAGAGCAGCAGAATAATCCTTCACATACGGGCACTGTACTCAGTCTCAGACCATCCTTACCATTAATGCTGAGTAAGTAAGCACTGCATGTGGGGAGGGTTAGTGTCTGTTAGGCTTGAAGGGGTATACATAAGTCATAATGCCTACGTAAGCTGGACATAATGCCTACGTAAGCATTGCATGACACCTCTGGCTTTATTTTGACAGCACAAAAATGTGAAGCTTGTGTTAATAGAGATGTGTCACTCCCAACACTGGCGACAATAGCATCTATTTCAAAACCACTCATTGTACCTATGAGAAAGTAGAGATAATCCACACAGGGGTTTAAATCAAACCGTGTTGATTTGGTTTGAAATAGATAGCTATCATGCTGAGTATTTAAAGTGATACCATTTTTAGCACTGTCAAAATCTCACTTCACATGTTCTTTGTATACATGTACAATTGATGATTTCTCACAGTGAACATTACTTTAACCCTCTGTAAGAAACTAAACGTAGACATTAAAGGTTGACAAATACTACCAGCTGATTATAAAATAGAATGATTTGTTGTGTTCTTTCCCTTGTGTAATGTAATACCCCTTCAGATATAGGACTACAGCTATTAGTTCGTATACAGAACGGCATAGAAGCGTCTGTCTGTCACCAGCCACAGACTCACTGAAGCTTACTACAGTGTGCTGCTATGCTGACGATAGTGTTTCTATGCAGCTACATAGCACATGTATTATATCACATTTGTATGAATTATTGCTTTTGGGAAGGGAGGAAAAGCAAGCTCTGTCAAAATACAACAATACATGACTCAATGTGACCAGGATCAAATGGGTTTTTGATCCGTTCACAAATGATTGACATAGAAGTCAGGCAGCTACGGAGCGAGGAAAGCACCTATAGGTTTAACCATAGTCTATTAAATAACTAATGAGTCAAGTTAAATGCACAGAGGAATGGCTATACTCCACAGACATGTGGTTTAATTGCTGTGTTCCACCAATTGTTTATGGAAGAGAAGATACAGTGGCAATACCAAGGATATTTATGACAAAGGATTATAGAAAACTCCCAAATCTTAGGGACAAAATCCTGATTTAACCTATTGCTGACTTCAGTACACAAAGAAAGAAAAACATCAAAGTCCAAGCCACACATTCACACCACTGTGCAGTAGTTACATCCTTGTCTCTATAGGAGTTAGGTGTAATAACTATGAATACACTGCATTTTTAGGTCATTCAGCAGATCCTCTGATCCAAAGCGACTTATTGGTGCAATTAGGGTTAAGCACCTTGCTCATAGGCCAAGAGAGATTTTTCACTTAGTCGGCTCGGGGTATAGAGCCAGCGACCTTTTGGTTACAGACTCAATGCTCTTAACCGCTAGGCTACCTGATGCCTCACTGCACTGCCAATGATCTCTGTTCACAGGAAACTCTTAGCTTCACTCCAATCCTCTGAAGTAACACACACACACAGGCGTGTGCACATGCACACTATCTCTCTCTCTCTCACACACACTTAGAATCCAGGGAAAGTGGGAATAGGAGACGAATATTGTAGCTGTTTATGTGGAGCCTCAAGAGTTACACTGACATAAATATTTCATACCATAAAAGATTTAAAAGACATGCTACATGCTTTAGTTCTGTCTCCTGGTCTCTAACTCTCTGGAGGCTTCTGGCCTGTTGGCTATGAGATTAGGGGACTGACTGTCTCTCACACACAGAATATAGATTTGATTTATTTTTTATAAATTGGTTCCTCCCACTATTTTACAGTGGTTGGTTCCAGCTCCCACTATTGCACACACAATATGTTGTTCACATTGTTGTTAGAAGAAAAGCATGATTGAATCTGCCAGTACACCAAGTCAACCTGGCATTATGAAAGACATGCGTGCTACAGCAGCAGTAGAGTACTAAATTATAAAGTATGTTCCATCTGTGGTGTCAAAATGTCACTTGTCATCAACATGGAATGGGAACAAAACACAAACTACATGTGCTACCCAACAATAAAAAAAGACAAACTACACACACTATCCTACCAAACTACATTCACCAAGCTAAATGAAGACAACCAGTAACATTACTGACACAAACACAGTACTATGAAGTAGAACGTTCCATGCCAACATTTGTTATTTTACAATAGTTTTCAAAACAACAGTAGGATGCCATCACTGATGGGTAGCTAAGCATCATTCATCTATGTCCCAATGAAGAACAAGTGTTTGAATTACCAGTAACAAACAGTTACTACCCAGCTAATGCAGAACATTTTCCTAAACTTTAGCTGGGTAGTGTCTGTGAACACAAATGAATAGAAGTTAATGTTAAATGAAAAGAGAACAGGTGTGTGTGTGTGTGTGGGGGGGGGGGGGGGGGGTATAGGCATCTACCCCCAGGCCAGGATTTTAGACTTATGTCATAGACTTGAATTAATTTACTTTGTAAATTAACAGCAATTGGTACAGAACAACAAACATAGTACAAAAAGTGAATAGAGAGTGAGATTAGGGGGAAAAACATGAGCAGCACTCCAAAACATGGTTTGTTTATACCTGTCTGTCTATGTGATAATGTCCATACTGAAAAGTTAAAAAGAAAAATTGTTAAAGTGACAGTGACAAATGTATTTCATACAAACGGTTGTTTTATTTGAGTTATTTTTTAATACTATTTCACAACCAACATTTCACCTGGACATATTGCCTTTACACACGTTCTTTGAGCTTTTTAACAAAAAGTAGTTTTGTGTAACTTTGCAAAATCACAATGAACCGACAGGGCAAACAACTTTAAAGTGCAATGTAGTAATCCATTATTCTAATTTATGAAGTATATGAAATAAAATGTATTCGGGGTATTTTATCTTTACTTCATTATGGTGCGACTAGCGAGAAACAGCGAGGCTATTTTTAAACTGCATAATTTCCCAAATTGTGCGACACTGCTGATTCCATGTGCACATGAGATACAATGGCATGCGACTTTCTGTGAATGGGATGTGCCCAAGCCTGACTGTAAACAAGAGAGATGTGCCAGACAAATAGCCTAGTGGTAACCTATCCATGTCGTTCGATTAATAAGTTCAGACTACCATACAAACTTTATTAAACATTAACGTTTGAAAATAGGCTACAGATCATTCGTAGGAGATGGAAATTGTTTTATGATTATTCTGAAGTTCAGACGATGTTAATTGAGAAAGATCTCCCAGTTTCTCGACCCTCGCCATTATGCGTTTTAACATGCCAAAGGGTAGGCTTCATCGATGATTTAATACCCCAATGTTTTTTGGTGGGCTACTCCATCCTCAAGTGAATTATCATAGGTATTAGCGCATCTCATGCGAGCAAGATCCTTACCGTTAGATCGTCTGACAATATTTTCTAAAAAAGTGTTTTGAGGGGCTACAAGTCCTCTCCTTCCTCCGGCCATCCTCGCTCGTCATTCAGTCGTCCGTGTGTGGGAGCGATCGGTGGGGCTGGACACTACCCGCAAAACGACAAGTCCAGATGGCTGTCTTCATGGTCCCTTTTATCTGTACTGAGAAAGTGAGCTTTAGGTAAAGGGATCGTCTAGCTGCTACTGCTACAAAGACTTATCGCAGTCGATGGCTGCGCACCCCGTTGAGAAAGCGTGTGCGAAGCGCTTACAGCTAGTCGCGACTCGCATCTGGGGAACTCTCCTCCGCGCTTGCTAGAGCGCGCCTGACTGGTGGTACCCCAAAACTGGTGGTTACTCATTCAAACTTCTAGCGCCATCTGCCGGTGATATACGGTATAGTTTTGCGGTGGGACAACTCGGTAATGAGACGCTTCAGGAGGGTGGACATGTGTTTGAGCGGGAGAGGTCCAGGCCTACATCTGGGGGTCCCAGAGGGGTTAAGAGTCTATGAGACTCACTAATGTATGCACAATACCGTTTGTCATGTATTATAAAGCAAATTACTGGTTGTTTTCAAATATGAGCTTGCTTTATAAAGATATAATTACCAACACTCCATAGTTCATATACATTACATACATTAAGACACACAGGAGTCAAATGGCAGTCAACATGCATGCCCCATCTCCATCCCCCCACACAAAGTCAATACTTCCTCCTCATTAACTTGACCATGTGTTGGTCGTGTTGAGGTGACTTAGATGATCTGCAACATACTTATGTTCTGGAAACTTTTGAAACTTGGTCTCCTTAATTTTGATCCAGTTCTGTGCTCGGCGCTCAGCGGCATGTCCTCTCTCCTGCTCTGTGGTCATGTACGGTCGGGAGATCCAGTACTCGTTCTCCGCCTCGCACTCCAGGTGCACCAGCATGTTGCGTTTCATCTGCCAGGTGATGGCACGCGGCCGGCGGTACTTCCCGATCCACTGCTTGCCAGAGATGCCTTTCCTCAGCAGGGCCATGGTGAGGAACATGGTGAAGGATGTGGGTTCTTCTCAGCAAGTCCTGGATTTATAGGTTACAACATGACAGAAAGAAAAACAGTTAGGGTATTGGCTCCCACGAACAGGAGAGGAACATTGGTGTTATCAGAGAGCAAGAGGCAAAGCAATAGGTTTTACTGCACCAAAAAAAATCTGTCCACAAAAAATAAGCCCACGAAGTGAAGACTTTTTGTTTGGAGGATAATGAGTGTCGAATTTGGTCAACAAAATGTTTTTGTTGCTAATGTGCTATGTGAAGCTTATTTATCTAATATATGTTTCATAATGGTTAGGTAGTTATGAATGCACTGATATAAGTGGACACACGTGGCATTTCGGCAACAACAACAAAAAATGTTTCGTGACTTTATATCGGAGTCGGAGAGATAGAGGAATCATCATGGATATAACCTGTTTTAAAAGGGACAGTGAGGGCTGCCACCATTTTAAAAGTAGTCAACAGGTGTGGAGATTCCTATGAGTTGGTAGCGATCAGACAATGAAGAAGAAAATGTACTACTTTAAAAACAGAGATAGCCTCAATGGTGCTGCCCATGCTGTCACAGACGCTTTAATTGTACAGATACAATGAAGAGTCCTCTATCTTTATGGCCCGCTGTTCATACGCTGATCTGCCCTCTTATTGGCTGGAATGATTACATCTAATCTCACCTCGTCTCGCCTGCCTTCCATATTTGAAGACCTGTATTTCCATTGTTTGCCAGAAGACACCGGCCCTACCATTATGCTTGTTTACACTGACCTGCACTGGGGTCGCACCGCAATCATCGTTACATTAAGACACCGTGGAGGTGGCGCGAGATATGGGTCAGAAAACGTACCTCAACGCAGGGATGGGATATGTCACTGTACTCAACTTTAGCTTTATCCACATTGCTCCATAGAGAAGATTGAAATACTGCTAGTTTTCACAGAAAACTGCCACAGCAGCCATTATGGAATGGCACATTGCTTGGAACAACAAATGAGCTGATTGGCTGACACTGCCATTTCAGAATGGCTGTAGAGGCCTACTGCTACCTAGCATAAGGACGAAAAGGGACTTTTTCTGGAAAAAGTAGCAGTACTTCAATTGTCTCAATGAAGTGGATAAAGGTACAATTTGGAGTAGTTCGAGTGTCATATCTCATCCCTGCATTGAGGTACAATTCCCGACACATATCTCGCGCCTGGTCCACCTGTCTTAATGTAACCATGATTGTGTTCGGACCCCAGTGCAGCTCAGCATAAACATGCTTAACGTCATGTATCTTCTGCCAATTCCATTGTCCAATCAACTATTTTGTCAATATAATAGACCATCTTTGGTGTTAGTGGTAAAACATAACAATGGAGGTCATTTCATCATTGCATTAAGCAAAAATCCCTCCTGGAGGTATATAAATACATTTTTTTATGTAATGAAGAAGTTACTCTAACATTATTGTTGAGAGATATGGGTATATTCATGGAATTCAAAGATGATGAAATATAGCTAGCTAGCTATATAACTAATACAAATACAAAATGTCAAAAGACATTTCATCTAACGTTAGAGGATCATGCACAGAAGTTGGAGCATGAACGAAAATTCTGGAAAATACCACATTTCATGGACATATTGTCTATTCCATTTTCAGACTAATCCAAGTCATCAGGGCGGGAATATAACATGAGCAACACCAATAATGTAGGCCTATTAAATCATTGAAACTACAAACGTGTGTAACGTTAACCACCTATGTTTATCAAAGTGGGCATGGTGGATGCATGTTAGTACTAGATAGAGCCACTGCTTCTAGCACATAGTTTAAATATTTGCTACTGCTATAGTATATACTACTAGCTATTTGATAGCTAGCTAACGTTCCAAACGCTTTATGCATGAATTGACTGGTAAATTGGTCCTCGCTCCATTTCATTCGGATTACCTGTTATTACGAGATAACTTGTTGTCAAAATTCAGCTTTATTGACGTTGTCTTCACGTACCAAGCTAATTCTTGCATGTGACCCCAGTCAGGCTCAGAGACATCTTCTTCTCATTTAAATTTGTATCGGCGGATCGCAACCAACTGAAAGGAGCGTACACCGCCACCTAGAGTACTGGAGTGTGAGGCATGTCACGGTTCCTATCTTCTTCCTTGATGAGGTTTAATGGCGGTTGGCATCCAATAAATGTTGCATTACCGTTACCTACTAGACTGAAGTATAACTCCCTACTCATTCAAGGGGTTTTCTTAATGATTACTATTTTCTACCTTGTAGAATAATAGTGAATACATTAAAACTATGAAATAACACATATGGAATCACGTAGTAACCACAAAAGTGTTAAACAAATATATTTTATATTTGAGATTCTTAAAAGCAGCCACCTTTTGCCTTGATGACAATTTTGCACACTCTTGACATTCTCTCAACCAACCAATCAATCAATCAATGAAATCTATTTATAAAGCTCTTTTTACATGAGCAGATGTCACAAAGTGCTATACAGAAACCAAGCCTAAATCAGGAAGCAATGCAGATGTAGAAGCATGGTGGCTAGGAAAAACTCCCTAGAAAGGCAGGAACCTAGAAAGAAACCTAGAGAGGAACCAGGCTCTGAGGGGTGGCCAGTCCTCTTCTGGCTGTGCCGGGTGGAGATTATAAGAATGTATGGCCATTTAAGGCCAGATTTTTCTTCAAGACGTTCAAACATTCATAGATGACCAGCAGCTTCATGAGGTAGTCACCTGGAATGTATTTAAGTTAACAGGTGTGCCTTGTTAAAAGTTAATGTGTGGAATTTCTTTCCTTCTTAATGCATTTGAGACGATCAGTTTTGTTGTGACAAGTTAGGGGTGGAATACGGAAGATAGCCCTATTTGTCCATATTTGTCCATATTATGGCAAGAACAGCTCAAATAAGCAAAGAGAAATGACAGTCCATCATTAAGACATGAAGGTCAGTCAATACGGAACAGTTCAGGAACTCTGAAAGTTTCTTCAAGTGCAGTCGCAAAATCTATCGAGCGCTATGATGAAACTGGCTCTCATGAGGATCACCACAGGAAAGGAAGACCCAGAGGTACCTTTGCTGCAGAGGATACGTTTATTAGTTACCAGCCTCAGAAATTGCAGCCCAAATAGAGTTCAAGTAACAGACACATCAACATCAACTGTTCAGAGGAGACTGTGTGAACTCCTTCAATACTGTTGAAGAGCATTCCAGGTGAAGCTGGTTGAGAGAAGGCCAAGAGTGTGCAAAGCTGTCATCAAGGCAAAGGGTGGCTACTTTGAAAAATTTAAAGTATAAAAGATATTTAGATTTGTTTAACACTTTTTTGGTTACTACATGATTCCATGCATGTTATTTCATAGTTTTGATGTCTTCATTATCATTCTATAATGTAGAAAATAGTGAAAATAAAGAAAAACCCTTGAATGAGTAGGTGTGTCCAAACTTTTGACTGGTACTGTATATAATTTGTTGGCCTATCCCTCTGTATTGGTACAAATCTACTACTCACACCACTCCTCTCAGGATCCCTCCCCCTTGACCCATCCTCCTCTATTTTCTTCACTGCCACAGTGTAACAGTATAACTTTAGACCGTCCCCTCGCCCATACCCGGGCGCGAACCAGGGACCCTCTGCACACATCAACAACAGTCACCCACGAAGCATCGTTACCCATTGCTCCACAAAAGCCGCGGCCCTTGCAGAGCAAGGGGAACCACTACTTCAAGGTCTCAGAGCAAGTGATGTCACCGATTGAAACGCTATTTAGCGCGCAAGCCGTTTCACATCCGTTACACTAGCATATGACAACTTCTTCACTACTCTAAGCCTGGATACCTCAATCTGCCTCGCTCGCACTGGATATTTCTGATCTCCAGCCACATGGGCACCCCTACAATTAACAAATATCACTACTTTCCCCAATACTACACATTCCTTTGTCTCATGCCCTTCTGCACACTTCTCACACCTAGAAACCTCCCTCCTACACACTGCTGCTACATGCCCAAAAGCTTGACACCTGTTACAATGTTGTTAGAGCCGATTTGGACATATTTGTATAAAAGCTTCTATCCCTGATGAACACAAAGCCAAGCAGATAAAATAACTGGACCTGGACAGAGAAAAGCTGCCTGTTGAAAGAGCACTTGGAATCCGATGGAACATTGAAAGTGATGCGTTCACCTTCCGAGTCACTGTCAAGAACAGACCCCTTACAAGAAGAGGTATTCTCTCAACTGTCAGCTCTATTTATGATCCACTAGGTTTCCTCGCCCCATTCGTATTAAAGGCAAAGCAAATTCTTCAAGTGCTCTGCAAGCGAAAGTGTGGATGGGACGAAGTCATCCATGAAGAACACTCTATTTCATGGAAGAGATGGCTCTCAGAGCTGGACCAGCTCTCCAGATTCCAGATAGACAGGTGTATGATGCCTGAGAACTTTGGTCAAGTCAAGACCGCACAGCTGCATTATTTCGGTGATGCAAGTGAACAAGGTTATGGCACGGAAAGCTACCTTAGGTTCACAACTTAGGTTCACAAACGGTATGGAAAAGGTCCACATTGCATTCATACTGGGGAAATCAAGGGTGACTCCACTCAAGCAGATGACAATCCCCAGACTGGAACTTGCTGCAGCAACATTGGCAGTGCGAGTGGACAGGATGTTAAGGTTGGAGCTCCAGATTTAACTTGAGGAGTCAACTTTCTGGACAGACTGCCAGTCTGTGCTAAAATAAAACCGCAATGATACCAAGAGATTCCATACATTTGTGGCTAATAGGGTTGCTATGATCCGTGACCTATCGAAAGCAAAACAGTGGAGGTATTTGAACACCAAACACAACCCAGCCGATGATGCCTCAAGAAGATTACATGTTGACATTTTCCTGAACTCAAAGAGATGGCGCAAAGGACCAGAATTCCTGGAGAAAACAGAAACTCAATGGCCGAAAGTCCCAGAGGAGCTTGACTCCATCCCTCCGGATGATCCAGAGGTGAGAAAAGAATCGTAATCGTAAACAGTACAGGTGTGGAAGAAAAGAGTCCAACCAGCAAACTGACTGAGTACTATTCAACATGGAACAGCTTGAAGAAAGCAGTTGCCTGGATGCTGAAACTGAAGAGACTTCTTCTACAGTTAAGACAGAAAAGGAAAATTGTCTCACAAACTGATCCAAGATCAGATCAGAGTCTGACAAACTCACTGAAGGAACAAATTGACAAGTTCAAACTGACGTTTGGAAAAGAAAGTCAGTCTGTGGATGACCTAGATGAAGCAGAAAAGGTAATCATTCGATTTGAGCAACGACAGCACTTTAAACAAGAAATTGCACTAGTTGTGAAGGGAAAACAATGTGCCAAGAGAAGTGGCTCAATCTGTAAGCTTGATCCAATTGTTGACAATGACATTCTGAGAGTGGGAGGAATGTTAAGCAAATCTGCTATGCCTACGGAACTAAAGAATCCTATGATCCTTCCCAAAGACTCCTACATCTCCAGACAGATCTTACTCCACATCCATGAGCAGGTTGGCCACTCTGGGAGAGGTCACATGCTTTCTAGACTTCGCCAGCGATATTGGATACCCTGTGCCAACTCCTTAGCAAGGAAGATCCTTAAGAGCTGTGTCTTCTGCAGGCGGATGCAAGCTAGAGCTGGAGAACAGAAGATGGCCGACCTTCCACAAGATCGGGTGTCACCTGATTTGCCGTCTTTCACCCATGTGGGCATAGATTACTTCGGCCCCATAGAGGTGAAGCGAGGCCGCGTTCATGTGAAGCGGTATGGTGTGATCTTTACTTGCCTTGTGAGTCGAGCTGTCCATCTAGAAGTTGCTAGTTATCTGGATACTGATTTCTGCATCAATGCCCTGTGCAGGTTCATCTGTTGAAAGGGCCCAGTAACAAGTATCAGAACAGACAATGGCACCAACTTTGTTGGAACACACAGAGAGCTAGGAGAAGCTCTGAAAGAGCTGGATCACAACAATATTCAAAATTAATTACTGAAGGAAGGAGTGATATGGTCATTCAACCCTCCCTCTGGAGCCCAACATGGGGGGGGAGTATGGGAGAGGTTGATCCGACTGTTGAAAAAGATCCTCTATTCAGTCCTTAAAGAGCAAGTACTGGATGATGAGGCTTTGCAGACAGCCTTGTGTGAAGTTGAGGCGATTATGAACCACAGACCAAACACAACTGTAACTAATGATCTAGAACCCCTGACTCCGAACCATCTGCTTCATCTGAAAGCTAAGCCAGTCCTGCCACCAGGACTATTCCAGAGAAGCGACCTATACTCACGAAGGAGATGGAAGCAAGTACAATATATCACTGACCTCTTCTGGAAGAGATGGATCAGGGAGTATCTTCCACTTACGCAGGAGCGGAAGATGTGGAACAAAACTAAGAGAAACTTCAGTCCTGGTGACCTTGTGGTCATCGTCGATGACACCGCCCCAAGGAACTCTTGGCTAATGGGGCGTGTGGTGGGGCGTGAGGCGGAGCGTCATGGTTAAGACTAAGACCAATATTTTACAGAGACCTATCAATAAACACTGTCTGCTCCTTGAGGCAACGGAGTGACACACACACACAAACACATACACACGCACACACACACGGTGCTCCATCTTAGAATCACGTGCACCTCTGATTCGTTGATGTCGTACTGTTACATTCTTTGATGTCATAGTCATACATTTTTGGGCGTCAAACTCTTTACATTTTTGGAAGTTGAACCCCGGAACACTTCAACTCAGACTGAGATCTATGGACTCCTTTCCTATATGGCACCTTGTATACTTGTATACAGCTATGAACTGTAATAGTTATCTGGTATAGAATGATTTGTGTATTGGCTCTACGTTTGAATATTACGTCATTGTTGTGCATTCAGTGCAGTCAACAATTAGGGGCCGGTATGTTAGAGCCAATTTGGACATATTTTTATAAAAGACTGAACATACCGAGCTCCATGTATAATTGTGTAAATATATTAAATATTAATGTACATGATGAAATATTAGGTACCTTTATGATTTATATTTTCCTGATTGAGATATATTCATTTGTTGTTAGTGTAATTCAGTTTTTGCCCATTCATTGTATTGTGGTAAGTGTGGTAAGTGTGTTAGGATAAAGGCAGGAAGTTGGGCCTTCAGGGGAGGGAGTCCTTGCTAGATGCGGGAGCAGAATAGTTTTTTGACCATACAGACATACATACATACAGACAGGTCATATTATGTATTTTACATATCAAGTAATCTATGCTTTAAGTTCATTGGACAATCATTTCTTTGTTAGATATAAGAAGAATAATCATTTTGCACCATATTACTGTATCTCATTGAATGTTTGGCCGTTTGGAAACCTTGAGTGTGGACTGTATGCGTGCCAAACAACCCCGCTTCAGGCTTGGGAAGTGGCTATGGTAAAGAGGAAAGGAAGCCACTACATACGTAATGTATTCTGCACAAATCTTGACCCTGTCTGCGTCGCACTAAACGACGAGCATCACAAACACCAGGAATCTTCACTTCAGTTGGTCAACTTTCACATTTACCGCTACCCCAGTAATCACTCCTTTCAATGGTGCCCTTTTCTTGAGAGCAAAACTATTCACATCTCTTGCCCCCATTCATTTAACGCGGAGCGCCTGCTCCCTCTGACCAGCAGAAACACAAACAATTATCACAAGACCACTTCTGCTTACCCACACCGATTCCACAGCACCCAACTCTGTTTTCACCCACCCTGAAACCAGAAATGGATCAGCCAAAAGTCAAGGGTCCACTTCTTCCAAATACTGTACACCTACTGTCAAAGACTCATCTTTATCCTGACCCTCGGTGCAAGCCTCGGGCTCCGAGAACTTCACCACACCTACCATCTCCGACACTAAGCCCTCATTCACTTCCCTTTCTCCTCCTGTCCTCAGCTCACTCTGCTTACACTTTCTACCATTCTTCTTTAACAAACCATCTCAAGCTCACCCTCTTTCTCCCGCTCTCTCTTAGACCTCCTCTGCCTCTCTTTTCCCTCCATTCCTCCTCCGCCATTTAACCGGCTGTCACAATATCCGTACAATCAGCACAAACCCCTCAGGATGTAGAACGGCCTCCATATTCATTTAGCTATTGCTTTTATCTAGCCCTGTGTTTCAACCGCAGGAGGTTGGTGGCACCTTAATTGTGGAGGGCAGGTTCGTGGTAATGGCTGGAGCGGAATTGGTGGAATGGTATCAAATACATCAAACACATGGTTCCATGTGTTTGATGCCATTCCATTCGCTCCGTTCCAGACATTATTATGAACCGTCCTCCACTCAGCAGCCTCCCCTGGTTTCCACCTACTATTCTGGAGTGTGAATAAATTACACTTTGTGGCACAAAAAGGGAAGTGAAAACAACGAGGAAAGGAGAAGAAAAATACCCTACCAACTAACCCTACATACACTATTCTGCTACTTGGCCTTATCTGATCCTACACCAGGCAGACATCCTTGTAGGATGGGACAATATTGTTCCACACACCTCGTAACTCTTCTGTAGTAAAATCTCGTACACCCAAGTACTTCTCTGCAGCGGCCACCACAACCTCTATTTTCTGTGACACGTTCCATTTCTGCAGTACAGTTGATTACCATGGATATGAACACTAAGAAACCAACCTTACTGAAGCACATGTTATTTCTATCACTCTGTATTGGCCTTGTCCTCCTCACAGGGATGCTCTCAGGATGCCTCGCCCTGTAACCTTCAAGACATTTATTTCCTTCTTCTTCATCTTCTTCTTCGTGTGAATTTACGGCATACTAGACGCTGTGTTACGTATTGCTGCCTTTCGCCGGTCAGAGACCAGATTGCACATTTTGGTCACAAAAAAGGGGGAAGGTGTCAAATTTGTATTACACAATCATCTAACCCTGCATATATATATATACTACTAAAACTCACCCTCTCTGGATCTCTCTCTTCGGGCCTACTCACTGGGGGGCTCCCAGTCGAATCCCTCACCCTTGGGCTATCCTCTACTCGCCTTACTGCCTCAGCATATGAAACCTTCCCCACACGCAATCACAACTTGTCTCTCTCGTACAGGACACTTCAGATACCCAGCTGCATGGGTGCCCCACAGTTTACACACAATGCTTTCTCAAACCAAACTGCACACTCCCTCTGACTAGGCCCTCCTGCACACTTTCCACATCGTGGGATCTCCCTTATACATACTGCTGCCACATGTCCGAATCCTTGGCACCTAAAGCACTGTAGCGGTTTCAGAACAAACACCCTCACCAAATAGCTAATAGACTGTACCCTAGCCTGACCTTATCAGGTAGACACTCCATATCAAAGCTTAACAAGACAATCAGGGTATCCTCTGTCTCACCATTTTCCCCGGATCTGCATCTCACCAAATTGCGGGCGTCACAAACACCAGGAACATTCTTTCTCATTCACCTCTACACGTATCCACCTCTACACTGATCACTAATTTGAGCAGGGAGCAAAGCACGATGCAGGCTGAGCCCCGAAATGTGTGACGCGGAGAAACCATTGCGTCGGTGCGGCCTCTCCCTGCCTGCAACTAATAATTCTCAATCGGATAACTGAAGGTCCATAGAACGTCAAGACATTATCTACTTCTCTGAATTCTACAGTAAGCAAGAGGAATCAACCATTTGACATGTAATGACTATTCTATCTCAGCTGGAGACACTATTATACAGAGTTTGCTGCATGAAAACAGTAATCCAGTTGTTTCATCAAAGTGACGGAAAAGGTTTCAAACCTCTCTGGTTTCATGCTTTTTTTGGTTTGATAAGTTAAGACATTTATACCAATGAATTTCATACAGAGATAAGTCATGTGCTTCACAATGAAAAACATTACATGACCAAAATAATGTGGACACCTACTCGTCGAACATCTCATTCCAACATCATGAGCATTACCAAGGAGTTGGTCCCCCCTTAGCTGCTCCACTCTTCTCGGAAGGCTTTCCAATAGATGTTGGAACATTTCTGCGGGGACTTGCTTCCATTCAGCCACAAGAGCATTAGTGAGGTCGGGCACTGATGTTGAGCGATTAGGCCTGGCTCACAGTCTTCCAATTCATCCCAATGGTGTTTGCTAGGGGTTGAGGTCATGTCTCTGTGCAGGCTAGTCAAGTTCTTCCACACCGATCTCAACAAATCATTTCTGTATGGACCTCGCTTTGTGCATTGTCATGCTGAAACAGGAAAGTCTAAAGCACAGTCATCTAGAATGTAAGTGTATGCTGTAGTGTTAAGATTTCCCTTCACTGGAAATAAGGAGCCTAGCCTGAACCATGACAAACAGCCCCAGACCATTATTCCTCCTCCACCAAACTTTACAGTTGGCACTGTGCATTGGAGCAGGTAGCATTCTCCTGGCATCCGCCAAACCCAGATTCATCCGTTGGACTGCGAGATGAGGAAGTGTGATTAATCTCTCCAGAAAATGCGTTTCCACGGTTCTAGAGTCCAATGGCGGCGAGCTGATGCTTGGCATTATGTATGGTGATATTAGGCTTGTGTGCGGCTGCTCGACCATGAAAACCCATTTATTGAAGCTCCCAATGAACAGTTTGTGTGCTGACGTTGCTTCCAGAGGGAGTTTGGAACTCAGTAGTGAGTGTTGCAACCGAGGAAAATAGAGCTCTTTGGCCATGCACACCAGTGGTGGGTTTGGTGTTGAAATGAGAGTGCATGAGTAGAAAAGAACCGCATAACTACTGTAAAATATGGTGGTGGATCGTTGATGTTATGGCGCTATTTTGCATCCATTGGTCCTGGAGCCCTTGTCAAGATCAATGGCATCACTAACTTTACACTCCAACACACACATAACATGCACACATATTAATACTGACTCTACACACACACACACACACACACACACACACACACACACACACACACACACACACACACACACACACACACACACAATCATAATTTACGCTGCTGCTACTCTGTGTATCATATATTCTGATGCCTAGTCACCTTACCCCTTAAATATGGAACTGACCCTGTATATAGCTTACCTACTTTCTCGTGTTCTTCATATTTATTTATTTATTGTTTTGTTTTTGTTCTACTGTGTAATGCTTTATTGATTACTGAATTGTTGGGTTTGGCGCTAGCAAGACAGGCATTTCACTGTACTTGGGCACATTAAAACTTGAAATATCTATTCATTAATATTAATATTAATATTAATTTCTGAATGGGCAACTCATATGATTGATTGTAAACTCATATTGACGTGAGGGTGATGGTACAAATTTCTGATTGAATAAATGGCCGTAAAAAAGCAAGGCTATTTAAGTGACTGCCACTTTAAAAGCTGTGAAGGTATTAGCATTAGGTTCTGTCCAGTGTGATTGCAAAATAATCCAGTGAGCTGTGAGTAAAAAAAGGGGAAAAACTGAAAAAGCTTCAGCTCGTTGTCCTGCCAAGTTCTGTAAAGGGAGCCCTGCCCGGTGAGATCCCTATTTCTGTGGCTCCCCCCTTTTCCCCTCTTCCCAGATCCCTCTCTTTTCCTCTCTCCCTCTCCCCTGATCACTCTTTTCCTCTCCTCCCAATCCCCCTCTTTTCTTATAGCCTACTGTGGATAGAGACGGAACAGGGACACATCTGGTCCGCTGCAACTGAATCTGGAGAGACAAACACCAACCTTTCACACAAAGGTAAGGAAAACCTAACCATTCAACAAGATCACAGGCTGAAAAGGTTGAGAAGTTTCAGTCGTTTGACCTTTGATTATTCTAATAAGGTTTTCATGTGATATGTCAGCGAGTAGACCATTGATAATGCAGGGTTTTACATTGTTATACTCTAGCAGAAGAGAATGGGGTACAATACTTTCTTAACTATTTTTCATTCACCACTTTAGGAGCTTTAATGCATGTAGGTCACTGCACAGAGCTCTGTTACAGTTACCTCATAATCCGGTCTTAATGTTTTCTCACATTGTTTGGCCATAAGCAGGGAAAGTGTTTGGCCTTAGGCAGGGAAAGTGAGGGGAAGACTGATTGTATGGTTCATCTGCCTTCAATCATCACATCATAGTCACTTCCCTTTCACAGGTTATGGTGCATTGTCCAGTGTCCAGTGACAACTTGGCACTGCAACTTCAAACCTCTCAATACAGCTAATAATAATTATCTTGTTGTGATTTTGTTTGTATTCCGAGTTCAATACATATCATTAGGACACAATCTAATTTGTTGGCTTGGGATAGTCTTCAGCACAAAACAGTGTGTTCTATTTTTCAGCTAACTTGGCTTCTCCTGCTGTCCCCTGCAGATTGACGAGGGATGTGTCTGCCTGGCCGGCACGGCAGCAAGGTCAATCTCTGAGTGTGCACAGAGGGACGCATCTCCCGGACAGTGTTCACAGCTGTTGTGGACTCCACCTGCACCCACCTCTCGCTCTGACGTCTCTGAATACCAACAAGGAGGAAGACACAGAAAGGCAGGCGGGCCGGCATTATGTTGGAGGAATTCTATACCAGCAACACGGACGGGACAGAGATGGGTGCCGATAAGATAGATCATGGGATTGTAAGGCCCAGGGGCCCACATGGGACCCATGTTAAAGTCCAACTACACTCTGATGACACAGATGCACCGCCACCGCCATTCCAACTGGATAAACACTCCAGCAATGGCTGCCGTTCAGTGGAGTCTCTGGAGTCTCTGGATGCTGGATCGAGACAAAGAGTGTGTGTGACTGTGCGGCCTACCAGTAAACCTTCAGGCTGCTGCTGTGGCGTAAGCCGCAGGAAGGGCCTTGGGCCTTGTGTACTGTGCTGCAGCCAAAGTAAACCGATCACAGACGTCTGCAATGACTCTGACCGTAACACTCCAGTCCAGAGAGCAGGGATCTCACCTCAGACGTACACAGCGGATAAAACAGGATATGTTACACAGAGCATTGTGGGTACTGTAGTACATCATGGTACAGATGTACGTAGGAGTATCAAGGAGTTGGAGTCGCAGGAGTTGTCTCCTCTGTGCAATGCAAGGACACTGCCAGGTGAGGGCAAGAACTGGTTTCAGAGCTTGCTCTACTCAGGTACCTCCTTAGGTGATAGAGGCAAGGAGGCTGTAGGGGGCAAAGTGTCAGGCTCAGCATCCTCAGTTCCATCTTCCCCCACAAGAGTCGCTACGGGCAGCTTCGCCTTCTGTCTCGTAGAGGAGATGACGTCATCAACAGTCGCTGACACCAGCTGTGCCCACGGACTCAGAGATGGGCACATCAGCCCAGGGGGCAAGGCCAAAACGCAAAGGTGCTCTACACTGGCACTCCTTCCCACCAGCCCTCCCAAAAGCCCCACAGCTTTGAAGATGGACTCAGACAATGGGTTAGGATTTGACTGCGAGACTGAGGATAGCTTTGTATATAATAAGAGGGAGCGTTCGACGGTCCTGGTCCGTAGGTTCTTGAGGGATAACCAGAGGGTGAAGAAGTCTGTGTGTACAGGGACTAGGGCAATCATCAGGACATTACCCTCGTGGAGGATCAGTGAGGAAGCGTGGGACGCTGTCTGCAGAAGGGACCGTTTCTCTGGGCCTAGTGAATACAGTCGCTTGAGTGGATACAGTTCAACCTCTCAGAGTCTACATCTGCAAGCATGTAAACCTCACCTTGGAAATAAAGGAGACATGTTTTTTGAGGTAAGAACATACACACAGTTAGCTTTCATGGTTCCATTGAGCAAAACTGTGTCACTTTTAGTTTAAAATGTAAAAGCCCAAGACTGCACTGGACTCACTCACTCGCACGCACGAACGCCACACACACACACACACACACACACACACACACACACACACACACACACACACACACACACACACACACACACACACACACACACACACACACACACACACACACACACACACACACACACACACACACACACACACACACACACACGGAAAAATGTGTGTGAAATCCCCTGCTACAGTATGTAATAGTTACTACACACAGTGCAGTGTGAGACAAAACTCCCGGAGCTGCAGGGGAAATGGGGGTTGGGGTAGCCGGGTAGGAGAGCAGAGGGGAGGGGTGGTTAAAAGTTAAGTAGAACACTAGAGGCCTGTATTATAGAGGGTGCGTCTCAAATAGCATCTTATTCCCTAAAGTGCATTACTTTTCAACAAAGCCTTATGGTGAAAGGTAGTGCACTATATAGGGAATAGGGTGCCATTTGAGATGTAGAAAGAGGGTCTGGGATTGCTTCTCTGCTCCAGTGGGTACACACCCAATGGAAAAGTTAGGCTACACCATTACATCACAATCACTTGGCAGATGGTTACAGTCTCAACCATGAGAAACAAATAAAGTCAGTGGAAAACAAAGCACACACAGTCCAGAGTTTGTTTTTAAGGTGTTGCCGAGTCAAAAACAACAAGCTTCAGGGGAAATGAAAGGAATAACTTACATACTTAGCCTACTTACTTACTGGTCCATAATTTGCTAATGGTTTGGCTGATAGACCCAGAGCAGGTCAAGATATTCATAACCTGTATGGAAAGAAGAACCTCTGAGATTAGGATGATTAGAGAAAACTGGTGATGGTGATGTTTGTGTTGACTTAGAATAAATATATTTTACTATAATGGAAATAAGCCTTTGGGTTATATTTTGTTTTTCCCCCTCAATAATTTTGTGTGTATGTAAAGTTAATAAAAACAGGATGTGTGTACGGTGGTCCCACACAATAAATAGTTTATGAGTACATTCATAAAGAGGGGGATGTGTGGCATAAACTCAGAGGGGTTATGGTGGTTTAAAGTGTCAACCTGGGATAGAAACTAACTGCAGACCTCATTCAGTACTAATTCTGCAGTGGCAATAGACTCGACCCTGACAGGAAACAATACCGTGGATTAGACTTCCACCTAGTGGTAAACTACATATTGGTCCATATTGAATCCTTGGAACAGAGAAGTGTCCAATCTGGAAAACACTGCTGTTTGCTCCAGCCAAAGCAATAACACTCCTGATTCAGCTTAGCAATAAATAACAGTCTGCGTTAAATACTTTATTCCTTGAATTTGGGCAATAACATTTCAATCTAATTCCAGTAAATGAATTGCACTTCTTTGAAAATAAATTATATGGCTGATTTCAATGGTTTCTTCTTGTTTATTACCGTGAACCTGCAACAAAGAAGCTCAGATGTGTGAGTGCCTTTTGCATTTTGAATTAACTGGCAGCCATGGAAATTGAATTAACTCCAACTCTTGTTGTACAAGAGGTATTTGTACTAGAGGAGGCTGGTGGGAGGAGCTATAGGAGGATTGGCTCATTATAATGGCTGGAATGGAATCAATGGAACGGAGTCAAGCGTGTGGTTTCCATATGTTTGATGTGTTTGGTATGGTTCCATTCCAGCCATTACAGTGACCCTGCCTTCCTATAGCTCCTCCCACCAGCCTCCACTGATTAGTACTGAACCGCCATGGTCTCAGCAGAAAATAAGACTTTAGATCCTGGTTAAGTTGTTTCTGTACAAAATAATGCCAGAATCTATGTCAGTAATCAGGTGATCAAGGTTAAAATAGGTCATTTTAGAGTTGGCTGAACTCATAGAAAACACAACACTTGTTACATACTACTTTTAACTGTGGGTCAGGGTTAAGGACAATTCAGAGAATTATTAGGGGAAATTCTGTGAAAGAAAACCTTACCATTGAAAATAACAGCTCGGCAATTGAATAAACAATTGTGATTGGTAATTGTGTGTGCATGTGTGCATGTCCTCTGTGTGTCTTGAGTGCACTCACTGCCGACCAATGTGTTAAAATAAGGCTTTGTTTATATAGTAAAGAGATTTTCACCCATCACCCAAACTGCAGCCTTTCGTAGGATAGCTGTGTGGCAAAAAACATTGCTGTCTTGGTTTTGAAATACATTGGGATCAAATGTATTTACAGTATGATATGAAAGATATAGGCATATGTACATGAGCTGCAGACCTGGGATAACTATAGTTGTAACCAGGGGCATTTTAGAAGTGGGGAGGACATAATCTTTTTATTTCTATATATATATATTCTTTTTTAATCCTGTAGGATAAACACTCCAACCAGTCTACCCGATTTCTCGGAGGCGTCTGCATGGTCCTAAAGCACACCGTTGCCTCGTTTTGTATCACATTCCCAATGATAAAACTGGGGGGGGACAAAAATGCAATTTCAAAATGTGGGGGGGGGGGGACATGTTACTATTAGCATTCTCGGTATCACTTAACATGAAACTGTTCTTGTGCCTGTATAATAAAACTGTAATTACTTTTGGAGAAACATTGTATTAGCATGTTGTTACATAATACTTTGGTAATTGCATTTTATTGCATATTAATGAGCTGAGAGTTTAACTACTGTACACAAGAGGAAGGGACTGTGCTTTATTCCACTCATGTTATAATTCATTATTTATGCAATTATAATGCAATTTCCAAAGCCCTATGAGACAACAATGCTGCTATTGTAATAATGACAAAATTACTACACATGTACCAAACTTGATGTTAAGTGTTACTGTATTACCTCATGTCTCATGTCTCACTCATTATGAAAATATACTTGTTAGTAATTTTGATGCTACAGAAGTGGTCTACTATAATGTTGAGGGGATTCCATGTCCCTTATGTATTTCATTCTAGAAAATAGGCTATATTAAGATTAATATCTAAGAGCCCTCCAAACCATGTGCTTATGATCATATATTTAAACTAATCAAACTAAGTGTTGTAGTTTTTGGTTCTTCATCAAATATTTGGCAGCCATCAAATACATTTTTGTTTTCAAACAACTTGCATGTATTCAAATACCTTCAAATATGATTTGGTTTTCTGAGAGGTATTCAACATTTTCTGAGAGCTTTATTTGAATATCAAAGAAAATAATTGCCTTTTAGTTGAAACTCTATATAAACTATATTTGACTACCTTGAATATTTGAAAAGTTTGTATTTTCAAACAAACAAAAAAAGATAACTATTTTCTATATTTTAGTTGAAGCCCACGGCATTGTCACGGCTGTCGTAAGAACGGGACCAAGGCGCAGCGGATGTTGAGTTCCACATATTTAATTCAAAGAGAAACTTAAACAAAACAAAATATATCAAATAAAAGAACAACTAAACGTGACTACGTGGTGCACAAACACAAAACAATATCCCACAAACACAGGTGGGAAAAATAGCTACTTAAATATGATTAGAGACAACGATTACCAGCTACCTCTAATTGGGAATCATACAAAGCACCAACATAGAAAATATAAACTAGAACACAACATATAAATGTTAAACTAGAATACCCCCTAGTCACACCCTGACCTACTACACCATAGAGAAACAAGGGCTCTCTATGGTCAGGGCGTGACAGGCCTCTTGTATCAACTCCTGTCATCAGGGAGTTCTGACACCAAATCATTGCAAGAAAAAAAAACATTCTATTGAAAAGACCTGGCTGTTTTTAATGCAGAACTGAGAACTGTAATTAGTCTATGCTTCATATCGATCTGCAACACTTACCATTTTGCCATAATGAGAGAGAGAGAGAGAGCTATTGAATGAACCCACAGTAGAGTCATTGGTGAATTACATCACAGTGGCTAATACTGGTTATGTAGTCACTGTAGTGGTTTACAGTAAGAGATGAGAGATGGTGATGTGTGCTTTATATATAAAGGTAATGTTATTTTCCTAATACCTCTTACTAATGTCCAGTCTCCCTAACCATATAAGGGGAGCTGTCCCAAAACACACACACACACACACACACACACACACACACACACACACACACACACACACACACACACACACACACACACACACACACACACACACACACACACACACACACACTCTTTTTTTCTCTCTCTCTCTCTCTCTCTCTCTCTCTCTCTCTCTCTCTCAGGTTTCAGACATGCTCTCCCTCTTCTGTCTCAAACATATCTCCCTCCTCTCTTCCTCTCTCTTCCACTACAAACTGGAACATACAGACATGACACGACTATTGTGGATTTTACTGACCTTCACCAATTTTGGATGCTGTATCACATTAGGCATGATCTTCTAATGTAAGTCAGAATATATTTGATCTTTCTTTCAGATGGTTAATTCAAAGAAAGCACTAGTACTTTACTAACATTTCTACCAAACCATGCATACTATAATCTTTGCTATTCATATCAGTGGGGATCGCTCAAATTAGAGTATGATTGTCTTTCTGATGGTAAATGTGGGTCCAATTTGTCGGTCTTCAGACGGCTGGAATGTAATCCGAGAACCTTGATACTGATCAACTGTTTTGTAAAATCCTACCAGACATAGGCATAGTGTTGCTTATGACAGTTGCTCATGACAGTGTTGCAAGGGTTCCATGCATGTTCTTCTCAACTATCGTTTCACAGGGTTTCATTAGAAAACATACAGTACATGCATCCTTGTGACAAGAGCTGCAGTTTTAGAGTCTATTGAAGGCTCTATGGATGGCTGAAGTTTCAAGTTGTATTAGTTGTATGTACAGGATACACATGGTATACACTGTCTAATGAAATGCTCACTTGCAGGTTCCTTCTCGACAATGCAACAACAATAAGAAATAATAAAAGTTAAGAATCTGAACATAAAGTTAATGGCTCAGTAGAATAGAATAAACATTTTAGCATAAGTATTATACAGCAAGGCACAATTTATAGTCCAATATTGACATGTGTTTTGGGGAAGGGGTGTGTGTGTGTGTGTGTGTGTGTGTGTGTGTGTGTGTGTGTGTGTGTGTGTGTGTGTGTGTGTGTGTGTGTGTGTGTGTGTGTGTGTGTGTGTGTGTGTGTGTGTGTGTGTGTGTGTGTGTGTGTGGATGAGTGTGTGTGGATGAGTGTGTGTGGATGAGTGTGTTGATGAATATAGATCTGTATGGGTGTGTGCGTGAGTGAGTGCATGTGTGCTGAGGTGCAGAGAGTCAGAGCAGGTGGTCAGTCCAGTTCAAGTGTTCAGCAGTCTGATGGCTTGTAAATAGAAACATTCTCTGAGCCTGTTGGTATCAGACCTAATGCTCTGATACTGTCTGCCCAATTGCAAGGTAGTGATTCAAATCAAATCAAATTGTATTAGTCACGTGTCGAATACAACAGGTGTATTACAGTGAAATGCTTACTTACGAGCCCCTAACCAACAATGCAGTTAAAAAAAATATGGATAAGAATAAGAAATAAAAGTAACAAGTAATTAAAGAGCAGCAGTAAAATAACAATAGCGAGACTATATACAGGGAGGTACCGGTACAGAGTCAATGTCCGGGAGCACCGGTTAGTTGAGGTAATATGTACATGTAGGCAGAGTTATTAAAGTGACTATGCATAGATGACAACAGAGAGTAGCAGCAGTGTATTAGAGCAGAAGAGGGGGGGGGCATTGCAAATAGTCTGAGTAGCCATTTGATTAGGTGTTCGGGAGTCTTATGGCTTGGGGGTAGAAACTGTTTAGAAGCCTCTTGGCCCTAGACTTGGCGCTCCGGTACCATTTGCCATGCGGTAGCAGAGAAAGCAGTATATGACTAAGGTGGCTGGAGTGTTTGAACAGCTCATGGCTGGGGTGTGTGGTGTCCTTGAGGATGCTGCAGGCCTTCCTCAGGCACAGTTTTGAGTAAATGTCCTGGATGGGTGGGGGCACCCGCTGAAGGGCCTTGCGGTTATGGACGGAGTAATTCCCACACCAGGCCGTGATGCAACCGGTCAGGACGCTCTCGATGGTGGAGCGGTAGTATTTGGAGCGGACCCAGGGTGCTATGCAGTACTTCTTCAGCTGCCTTAGGAAGTAAAGATGCTGTTGTGCCCTCTTGATAAGAGTGATGGTGTTGTTGGTCCATATCAAGTCCTCGGTGATGTGGACGCTAAGGAACTTAAAACTGCTCTCTCTACTGCAGTCCCATTGACGTGGATCAGGGCATGTTCCATGCTGCTTCCTGAAGTCAACAATCAACTCCTTTGTTTTGCTGACGTTAAGGGAGAGGTTGTTGTCCTGGCACCACAATGCCAGTTCACATGATGGAGTTAGTGTCATACAAAGCCACTTAGCAAAGGGACACCCCAAGGGGCCCCCTGTGTTAAGAGTCAGTGTGGAGGAGGTGTTGTTGCTAGTCCTGACAGCCCGTGGTCTGCCTGTCAGGACGTACAGGATCCAGTTGCAGAGGGTGGTGTCCAGACCCAGGGCTCTGAACTTGTTGTCGAGCTTGGAGGGAACAATAGTGTTGAATGCTTAACTGTAGTCAATGAACAGCATTCTCACATAGATGTTCCTCTTGTCCAGGTGCATTGAGGCTGTGTGAATAATGAAGGAAATGGCATCATCCACGGAGTGTTAGGCAAATTTGAGTGGGTCCAGTGTGCCTGGCATGCTGGCCTTGATATGGGCCATGACCAGCATCTCGAAGCACTTCATTATGACCGGGGTGAGTGCGACGGGGCAATAGTCATTTGGGCATGTTACCTTGTCTTTCTTGGGGACTGGGATGATGGTGGTCTCCATGAATCATTTATCAAATGTAGTAGGGTGTTCCCTCTCATCCCTCTAGACTAAACATACAGTATGTGTTCTGTTTCATTTAAACAGACAGAAATGTATAAACTGACTACATGAGTTTAACTTTTAATATATGAAAGGTATTTGACTGACACTTAACATTAATGTAACATTTCTAAAGGGGCTGTAAAGAGTTTATCAGTAGTTTAAAGACAGGTGGTAATAAACAGTTATTACTATTTGAGAGAGAATGTTATTGGTTTAGACCTACAAATCATTGTACAAGTACTAGCAACAAGCTGAATGGAAAGTAGGACTAAAACTCACTTTCTTCTTTTAAATATTGAATATTTACAAAATTGACAAAACCAAATATAATAACACTGTATATCTCAATAACCAAGGCTTTCTTCACCTGCTCTGATTTGAAAGAAATGGACTGGCAGATGCTAATATTAAAGGCTTCTAAACATACAGCTCTCGCCTTCCTCATGATCAGGACATAATGAAGGGAGAGCGGATGAGGAGAGGACACCACTATAGACAATTGTGATGCACCCTATGATCACGTTGAAATCGGCCAAAATCCTGAGCTTTGAGTGAGAACACAACTATTTGACAAACGAGGTCCATTGATGGCTATTCTCCCAACGTCTGAGGAGGCTTCTGGTCCAGCCCAGCTCATGCTGGGTCTTATTCATTATTCTCCTAACGTCTGGGGAGGCTTCTGGTCCAGCCCAGCTCATGCTGGGTCTTATTCATTATTCTCCCAACGTCCGGGGAGGCTTCTGGTCCAGCCCAGCTCATGCTGGGTCTTATTCATTATTCTCCCAACGTCTGGGGAGGCTTCTGGTCCAGCCCAGCTCATGCTGGGTCTTATTCATTATTCTCCCAACGTCTGGGGAGGCCTCTGGTCCAGCCCAGCTCATGCTGGGTCTTATTCATTATGGCAAAATGTTTTTCGGAAAAAAATGTCTTACGGAAAACAAAAATAAGCTGTTCTTATTGGACAAATCCAGGGAGCTGATAAACAACCAGAAATAACAATTGATTTTGGGGTTCAAAGCTAAACTTAGAAATGTGTTTCTGGTTGTCGAGTCTATTAGACCATGACCATTTCAAGCTTATCGTTCAAAAAAAAAAGAGAAGGTTGTTTCAGAATATTTATGCAAATGTAATGGCTAAGTTATTGATCCCACTTTGTAGTATACCCCTCAGGTATAGTCCCTCCCTGTTTAAATTCGTTTTCTTACGTTTGGTGCCTAACGAACATGACCCAGAGTTTGATAAAGCATGTGGCCGTGGAGCCTGTGGAGCTGTGCAGGTATCAGACTGTCTAAACATGGCTGATTGATCATTGATAAGGATGGAGGCCGGGCCAGGCCAGTCCGGGCAAGGGGACGTACACGTCCTGGAAAACAAAATATTTAGTCAGCCCTGACGCTCTCCAGACCTGAGATGCATGCCATAGAGAGTGCTGGAGGAAAGAGCAAGTCACTTGAGCATTCAGATGATACAGTCGGTATGCTAAACTAAATGATGCACAGCCTGGTCTCAGATCTGTTTGTGCTGTCTTGCCAACTCCTATGGTCGTTGGTCATTGGCAAGACAGCACAGACACAACTGGGAGTCTGGGACGAGGCTAGCAAAAATGTGCTAACTTTGTCAAAGGTAGACTGGAAATAGGACAACATCATACAGTGTTTCCACTATATTCATTGCCCACCGCTGCTAAATTGTTGCCACCGCTGCAAAAAATATGTAATTTAAAAAATATATTTATATTGCTGTCGATACGCGCTTTTAAATGAATAGTCCTTTGCTCAAAGACTGGAAGTCTATTGGAAGAGGTAGCAGGTCATACCTGAGGGGTATACTACAAAGTGGGATCAATAACTTAGCCAATACATTTGCATAAATATTCTGAAATAACCTTTCATTTTTTTTGCTAGTAGCAATGCACCCCACCCTTGTCACCACTGCTGAAAGAAATCCTCGGGGAAACACTGTCATCATACAATATGATTGGTGCAACCATTGGGTTACAGAAATCAACAACAGCACAATTCGTACAACCTGTTAAGTATGATATCTGCACATAGATATAGAAGTATGGAGAATGGAAGACATTCTATAAGAATTAACATGTGTGTGTGTGTGTGTCTGGTGCATGCATACGTCTGTTCATTAGTGCGTTCATTCATGTGTTGGAGAGAATAACATAATTTATGACTATGAGTTCCATACCCTTTAAAGGAACCGAAGGAGGATAAAGTGCTGTGAGGATGATGTGAATATAATTTCTGAATATTCGACTCCAGGGAGTAAATATTTGGTTTAGCTAAAGCACAATGTCTGTTAGGCTCTGCCAGCTGGATCTGCTTCCCTGACTTCTCTCTCTCCTCTCTCCCCATACTGACTAACAGCCAAAGGGGACTGGAGAGGGGGGGGGGCTGGATATCCTGGGTCCTACAGAGGGTTGGTGGAGGATATGGGGCTAGAGGTCCTCAGGATTGGTGGTGATGGTGGTGGTAGGGGGTCTCTGTCTCCTCTCTCCCAACACTGGATAAAATACACAGTTTGGGAGGTGCTAGGGTGCTGACCTTCCCTCTCATCTTTCCACATACTGGCTAACAACCATCTCCCCGGGTTCAGAGGGTTTAGATAAGCAAAAAGGTGTGGGTCCGCACTCAAAAAGATGTCTCATAAAGCTTGTTTGTATTATTTTTACAGGATCAGAGGGTTTACCTACAGCCAGTGGTGTAAAGTACTTAAGTAAATACTTTAAAGTACTACTTAATCTGTACTTTACTATATATATATATATATTTTTTTTTAAATGTGTGAATTTTACCCCTTTTTCTCCCCAATTTCGTGGTATCCAATTGTTTAGTAGCTACTATCTTGTCTCATCGCTACAACTCCCGTACGGGCTCGGGAGAGACGAAGGTTGAAAGTCATGCGTCCTCCAATACACAACCCAACCAAGCCGCACTGCTTCTTAGCACAGTGCCATCCAACCCGGAAGCCAACCGCACCAATGTGTCGGAGGAAACACTGTGCACCTGGCAACCTTGGTTAGAGCGCACTGCACCCGGCCCGCCACAGGAGTCGCTGGTGCGCAATTAGACAAGGATTTCCCTACCGGCCAAACCCTCCCTAACCCTGACGACGCTAGGACAACCTCCCGGTCGCGGCCGGTTACGACAGAGTCTCTGGTAGCGCAGCTGGCGCTGCATTGCAGCGCCCTTAACCACTGCGCCACCCGGGAGGCCCTACTATTCATATTTTTGACAATGTTTTTTCACTACATTCCTAAAGAAAATAATGTACTTTTTACTCCATACATTTTCCATGACACCTAAAAGTACTCGTTACATTTTGAATGCTTAGCAGGACTGGAAAATGGTCCAATTCGAACACTTATCAAGAGAACATCCCTGGTCATCCATACTGCCTCTGATCTGGCAGACTCACTAAATACAAATGCTTCTTTAGTAAATTATGTCTGAGTGTTGGAGTGTGCCCCTAGCTATCCGTAAATAAATAATAAATACAAAAATTGTGCCGTCTGGTTGACTTAATGTAAGAAATTTGAAATTATTTATACTTTTACTTTTGATACATAAGCACATATATATTTTTTTATAAAAACATTTTTTTTAGACTTTCACTAAAATAGCATTCACGTTTACTTGAGTCACTTTCTATTAAGGTATCTTTACTTTTACTGAAGTGTGACAATTGGGTACTATTTCCACAATCTGCCTACAGCTAACATGCAACAATGCTACAATGTGAGAATTGAAATACTTACATGTCAGATACACAGATCAGAAATGAAAGCAATACATTTCTACTACTGTCTCTCCATGTGGTCTGACCAAAATTGATTAGGTTGGTTCACATCAATCAGGTTTTCCCATGTAGCTAAAGAGCTTAGTACTGTAGGTCCAAGAGCCGGAGACAAGGCAGAGAGGGGGGTGGGGGTTTAAAGGTGTTTGTGACACAATTGTTATGGGGCTTTTGGTGCACTGTCTTTAGATGTGTCACCTAGCAACAGAAGAGCCTCTTCCTCATAATGGCACTACTTTGTTAACTGAGAATCGTTGTTAATATCACAACCCTCATTTTCACACTATTTTAATGCTCAAACAAATGCATTAGAAAAACAAAAATGTATTGATATTATACTAACTGCCAAGTTGCATTTCAGAAGCAGACAGACACTTCATATAGATTTTGTCAGGCTAAAATGGAATACAAATAATTAGGTTGGGGTAAAGTGACTATGCAAAGATAATAAACAGCAAGTAGCAGCATAGTAAAAAAAGGGGGTCCAATGCAAATAGTCCGGGTAGCCATTTTATTAGGTGTTCAGCAGTTTTGTGGTTTGGGGTTAGAAGCTGTTAAGTAGCCTTTTGGACCTAGATTTGGCGCTCAGGTATCGCTTGCAGTGCAGTAGCAGAGAGAACAGTCTATGACTAGGGTGGCTGGTGACTTTGACCATTTTTAGGGCCTTCATCTGACACCGCCTGGTATAGAGGTCCAGGATGGCAGGAAGCTTGGCCCCAGTGATGAACTGGGCAATACGCACTACCTTCTGCAGCGCCTTGGGGTCGGATGCTGAGCAGTTGCCATACCAGACGATGATGCAGCCAGTCAGGATGCTCTCGATGGTGCAGCTGTAGAACTTTTTGAGGATCTGAGGACCCATTCCACATTTTTTCAGTGTGTTCAGTAGGGAGAAAGGTTTTTAACATTTAGGGACTACTATCTGAACTTGTCCAATGACAACAAAGATAATTGTTTTCCGTAGCAAAACGTTTTGCCTTGCTGAACACGACTATCTTCCTCTGTCTTCCCAGGCATGCCATGCTCTGAGTGCTGAAGTAAGGGTGGCCAGATCCGGAGAGCTACTCCTTTCTTCCAGGAAGCTGCTGTCGTCTGCCGAGAGGAGGGATCTGTGTCGTAGGAGGGCCACATTGCCATGGCCAGGAGGAGGAGGGGCGTCTAGCTACCGAGCAACCCTACAGAGGACTGACGTTTCTGCCTACATTTCAGGGACCCTCCTGGAAGTGGTTCTGTCCATCGGCAACAGGGGAGAAAACGACTCTCCTCCCTGTATCACCACAAGTCCATTGGGCTGGGCTGTCCTGAAAGGTCCCATAACCAATATGAATCTTATGAAATTCAAGAAGATTAAACATTGAATCAAGTCAGCTTACATAATAAATTAAATGACATGTATATTAATCAAATGTGGTTCAAATACTACCTGAATTATCAGAGAGAAGGATGATCCATTCAGTTCTACATTGGAATTCAGAAACAATCTAGAGTATGTTCCTCCTGCCTTAACTCCCTCTTGACTCACCCTCCCTCCCCTCCCTCCTCCTTCACCCTTCACCCTCCCTATTTCCTCCCTCCCCCTCAGAGCGCCAGCTGCACTGCCCCATGGCGGGGTCCAGCGTGGTGCCGGCAGCTCCGCTGACAGAGGTCAACAAGGAGCTGTCTGACCTCTGTCCCCTGGTCAGTTTCCCGGAGGAGATGGCCTACGTCCTCATGGAGCAGGAGCTGCATCTATACAGCCGGATCTTACCCCTGGACTACCTCTGTTTCCTCACCCTCGACCTGGGGGGCCTTGATCAGCCACAGCCCCAGGGGCAGGCACACCAACCTGGACAACCCAATCTTATGGCTGGCTGCAGACGGCCCCACAATGCTGTAGAGGACCTGGTCACAAGATTCAATGAGGTGAGAGAGACATAACTCAGCAATACGGTGCATTAAAACTTAAAGCAGATTTACCTAGCTTGGTGGAGACCCTACTGTAGGAACCTCAAGAGTTAACCAGTCCTGTGAATGGGTTAGGTGACTCAGGTGTCTATACTCCATCAGCAAAGTTAGATAAGACGGAAGTTTATGAAGAAGGGCAACAAAAAGTGAGTAATGTAGAAATCTATGGTCTTTAGCGAAGTCCAGCCGACCTTCTGCTACAGGAGGCAGTGATGAGTATCAAAACTGTCACCTGTAACAAAATGGGCACTATAGTAGATTGCATACAAAGGTTTAAGAGTAGTAGCAGCTCCACATTGATAAATGATATAACTATAATCAAGAACAGATAAAAAGGTTGACTGAATAATCTGCTTCCTACTGCTTAGAGAAGGCATGATTTGTTTCTGTAGAAAAAGCCTACTTTACATCTAAGACAACAGCACAAAGGGCAAGAAGGCAGAGACAACAATACATCACACACAACAATACATCATAGGACACATGGATATTAATTTGCTTAGGCCAACAAACCTTACATCTAAGCTTATTAACCAGCTCATTTATATGTTTTTAAAAATGTTAAATCCATATCAATCCAAATACCTAAGGAACATGTTTGATTGGAGAACCATCTAATGAGTGAACATGTAGTTCATCTGAAACATTCTTACGAGAGTGTAAAAATAACATGTATTTCATTTTGCCTGAATTAAGCACAAGTTTAAATTATCAAGGGATTCCTGCATAGATATAAAATCTGACTGTAGTTTTGACACAGCCAGATCAACAGTCGGGGCAATAACATACATCATAATATAATCCGTAAATAGATGGAGTTGACTTTTTTACAGATTGACCATTGGATTTTATAAAGTAGTGAAGAGAACAGGTCCCAAAATCGACCCATGTGGTATGACCACGGTGGTAATTCAAGAAATCCAGACTTAACCCTATCAACCACGATGGCCTGAGTTCTGTCACTAAGATAATCGTGAAACCATGAACAGGCTGTCACGTTGGTATGAAGGATCAGGAGACAGGCGCAGGAATGCGTAATAGTTTTTTTTATTAAGCCACAAATTACAGCGTGCCGTGTAAAGGCACGGGGACAAAGACCAAACAAAAACACAGGGTTGAAACCCAAACAAAATAACGAGGAGTACCTTGAGTAAATAAGACACGCGCACAATGATTAACACATGGGACGAGACCCGTAATCAACTGCACAATCCACAAGGGCACAAAGCCTAAAACACACAGCACAGGTACACACACACCAACGGACATAGTAACAATAACCGACACCACCATGGTGAACAAAGGGCACATATATACAAATACAATCAGTGGGAAAAGGGACCAGGTGTGCGCAATGAAAGTTCCATAGGGATCCGTGACACAGGCGTCAGAGATCAGGCCTATCGAGGACAACTTATTCAATAAATTCAATAAAAAACACAATAAATGTTCAAAGAACTTTCTAAGAATATTATTTACAAACATATACATTCCGTTCTCACCATAAACACTCTCTCTATCCTCTATCTTGCTAAGTGTGTTCAGGTTTGTTGGCCTATGATGTATTGTTGTGTGTGATGTATTGTTGTCTCTGCCTTCTAGCCTTTTGTGCTGTTGTCTGTGCCCAATCATGTTTGTACCCTGTTTTGTGCTGCTACCATGTTGTGATGCTGCCATGTTGTGTTGCTACCATGTTGTTGTCATGTTGTGTTGCTACCATGCTGTGTTGTAATGTGTTGCTGCCATGCTATGTTATCGTCTTAGGTCTCTCTTTATGTAATGTTGTGTTGTCTCTCTTGCCGTGATGTGTGTTTTGTCCTATATTTTTATTTTATTTTTAATCCCAGCCCCCATCCCGGCAGGAGGCCATCATTGTAAATAATAATTTTCTCTTAACTGACTTGCCTAGTTAAATAAAGGTGAAATAAAATGTAATATCTGTGCTTGGAGTTCAAAACAATTAACCTAAGCTAGCAGTGTAATATATAGCAGAACATGATAAAAAAAACAATCATAAACCGTTCTCAGAATATTAATAAAACCTCCCAGGAAGACTTTCAGGGAACCATAGTAAAATGTTCTCAGAACCTCCCTTCACCTTAAACACTTGACGTTCCCAGAACAGACTACATTTTTACTTCCATTTTAAGAATGTTAAAAAAAATGGCTCAATTATACAGGTCAGGAAACTCATGGCTTCGTTCCCAGAACCAATGGGAAACCAAAAACGTACGTTCCCACAACTTCAAAGGAACCAAATGTGCTAGCTGGGAACTAACCTGCTATGTGTCTCAGCATGGGGCATCGTTGGTCCACCTCCAGAGTAACTATGCCTGAGACCAGTAGCCTCATTTATAAACCGTGCACATATACAAAATGTCCTCTAAAATGTGCATGCGCAAGTTGTCACGCAAAAGTGGGCATTTATACAAATTTAACTTGAAGTGAGAATGTGCTAACCTCCTCGCAAACCTTAGACCATGCATACAGATGTGCTCACATCTGTTAGTTGTTGAAATATTGTATTGCAAGCTGGTAAGTAATATTTGTGCATATGGAGAATAGGATTAAAAGCTTATTCATAAAAAAACTAAAAACAGGAAAACATATTAACAATGCAACCATTATTGAGAAGTGCGAAAAACTTTTTTATTTTTAGAATCTAAAATCTTAGAATTAGGGTGCAGTGGTTTAATGTACTTGGCCCAGTGTTGTCCAGGTTAGGGGAGGGTTTGGCCGGTGGGGCTTTACTTAGCTCAACGTGCTCTAGTGACTCCTTGTGGTGGGCCGGGTGCCTGCAGGCTGAACTCGGATTTCAGTTGAATGGTATTTCCTCCGACATATTGGTGCAGCTGGCTTCTGGGTTAAGCGGGCGAGTGTTAAGAAGCGTGGTTTGGCGGGTCGTGTTTCGGGGAATGCATGACATGACTCCCGAGCCCGTTGGGGAGTTGCAGCGATGAAACAAGATTAAAATTGGGGAGAAAAAAGGGGTATAAAATAAAACTTATAATTAGACATAAGAATCTTTTCCTACTCATTTTATTTTCATAATCATTGCAGAACACACTTTGCCTCCATAACAGCCTGAATTCTTCAGGGCATGGATTCCACAAGTCGGAAATATTCCACAGGGATGTTGGCGCGATGGCATCACACAGTTTCTGCATATTGGATGGCGGTACATCACTACCAGCCTGTACCGTTTACAGCAGGCAGGATGGGTCCATGGACTCATGCTGCTTACGTCAAATCCTGACTCTGCCATCAGCATGACTCAACAGGAACAGGGATTTGTCGGACCAGGCAATGTTTTTCCACTCCTTAATTGTCCAGTGTTGGTTATCATGTGCCCACTGGAGCCTCTTCTTGTTTTTAGCTGATAGGAGTGGAACCTGGTGTGGTCATCTGCTGCAATAGCCAATCTGTGACAATGATCGACACTACGTGGACCTAATAGCCTAGTAAAAAGATAGTCTATATGTATTTCAAGTTTTGCAATATCATAGGCAGTGCTGTTTATAATACCGGTATACAGTTCAAATTAGTAACTGCTATTTTACATTGAAGTAGACTTATGTACAGTTGAAGTCAGAAGTTTACATACACCTTAGCCAAATACGTTTAAACTCAGTTTTTCACAATTCCTGACATTTAATCCTAGTAACAATTCCCTGTCTTAGGTCAGTTAGGATCACCACCTTATTTTAAGAATGTCAGAATAATAGTAGAGAGAATGATTTCTTTCAGCTTTTATTTATTTCATCACATTCCCAGTGGGACAGAAGTTTACATACACTCAATTAGTATTTGGTAGCATTGCCTTAAAATTGTTAAACTTGGGTCAAACATTTCGGGTAGCCTTCCACAAGCTTCCCACAATAAATTGGGTGAATGTTGGCCCATTCCTCCTGACAGAGCTGGTGTAACTGAGTCAGGTTTGTGGGCCTCCGTGCTCGCACATGCTTTTTCAGTTCTTCCCACACATTTTCTATTGGATTGAGGTCAGGGCTTTGTGTTGGCCACTCTAATACCTTGACTTTGTTGTCCTTAAGCCATTTTGCCACAACTTTGGAAGTATGCTTGGGGTCATTGTCCATTTGGAAGACCCATTTGCGACCAAGCTGTAACTTCCTGACTGATTTCAGGAGATATATATCCACATAATTTTCCTCTCTCGTGATGCCATCTATTTTGTGAAATGCACCAGTCCCTCCTGCAGAAAAGCACCCCCACAACATGATGCTGCCACATGCTTCACGGTTGGGATGGTGTTCTTCGGCTTGCAAGCCTCCTCCTTTTTCCTCCAAACATAACGATGGTCATTATGGCCAAACGGTTCTATTTTTGTTTCATCAGACCTGAGGACATTTCTCCAAAAAGTACGATCTTTGTCCCCATGTGCAGTTGCAAACCATAGTCTGGCATTTTATGGTGGTTTTGGAGCAGTGGCTTTTTCCTTGCTGTACGGCCTTTCAGGTTATGTCGATATAGGACTCGCTTTACTGTGGATATAGATACTTTTGTACCTGTTTCCTCCAGCATCTTCACAAGGTCCTTTACTGTTGTTCTGGGATTGATTTGCACTTTTCGCACCAAAGTACGTTCATCTCTAGTAGACAGAACGAGTTTCCTTCCTGAGCGGTATGACGGTAGCATGGTCCCATGGTGTTTATACTTGCATACCATTGTTTGTAGAATTGAACGTGGTACCTTCAGGCATTTGGAAATTGCTCCCATGGATGAACCAGACTTGTGGAGGTTTACAATGTTTTTTATTAGGTCTTGGCTGATTTCTTTTGATTTTCCCATGATGTCAAGCAAAGAGGCACTGTTTGAAGGTAGGCCTTGAAATACATCCACAGGTACACCTCCAATTGACTCAAATGATGTCAATTAGCCTATCAGAAGCTTCTAAACAGCTTCTTTCCAAGCTGTTTAAAGGCACAGTCAATTTAATGTATGTAAACTTCTGACCCACTGGAATTGTGATACAGTGAATTATAAGTGAAATAATCTTGTTGGAAAAATTACTTGTGTCATACACAAAGTAGATGTCCTAACCGACCTGCCAAAACTATAGTTTGATAACAAGAAATTTGTGGAGTGGTTGAAAAACAAGTTTTAATGACTCCAATCTAAGTGTATGTAAACTTCCGACTTCAACTGTATGTATAGTATGTGCACAGACTTTTCAGAAATGGCGCATACAGAAATTGAGCGAGAAATTTATGCAAAGGTTTTAAATGAGGCCCCTGAAGACTTGTGTTGGCTTCCAGAGCTAATGCCTTGGCTTCAGCTCAATAGGCTAACACAGTCCTGTTACACAAAGGTAACCCAGGATTCACACCCAGTTTGCTACACTTACATTTACTGTATTTTCCAGGTGAGCTCCTGGGTGACGTGGATGATTATGACAGCCGGTTCTATGGAGGAGAAGAGAGAGGTGTTCTCATGTCTGGTCCATGTGGCCAGGTGCTGTTGGAACATGGGAAACTATAACACCGTCATGGAGTTCCTGGCTGGACTCAGGTAGAAACAAGGATAGAACCAATTATTCAAGGGAACACTCTACATCTCTCTATTCACACTCAGCATCTCCCCCATCCTACCCTTCAGGTCTCGCAAGGTGCTGAAGATGTGGCAGTTCATGGACCAGTCGAACATCGAGACCATGCGTGCTCTGAAGGATGCTATGGCGCACCACGAGACGTCTGCAGAGTACAGGAAGGTGGTCTCGCGTGCCCTCCACATCCCAGGCTGCAGGGTAGTGCCCTTCTGTGGGGTCTTTCTGAGAGAGCTAGGGGAGGCCCTGGATGGAGCAGCTAGCCTGATCAGCCTCAGACCACGCCTCAGCTCACAGGACTCTGTGGAGGTGAGGAATGATACATTTTTTGCCTGGTCCCAGATCTGTTTGGGGGGTGTGACAATGGCCATAGGAGTTGTCAAGACAGTAAAAACATATCTAGGATCAAGTTAGAGCATTGACATCACTGCACCTGTTTTCACCTGTTATTTCCCATACTTCCTTCTGTGATATTCCTTACAAGACATTTAAATAACAAGGTTAAGGTTTCAAATTGTATTGTCACGTGCCCAAGTATAGTAAAATGCCTTTCTTGCAAACTCTTCTCCAACAATGCAGTAATCCATATTTTTAGTACTATCAAAAAAAGTAAAGTAGAACAAAAACACAAGAAATAGAAATAAGAAGAGCATGAGAAAGTAAGAAGCTATATATAGGGTCAGTGCCAATACCATATTTACAATGTACAGGGATACTGGAGTGGAACTGGGGTAGATATGTGTAGGGGTAAGGTGACTAGGCATCAGGATATATTATAGACAGAGTAGCAGCAGCGTGTGGGATGGTTGTATGAACGTGTGTGCGTGTTATGTGTGTGTGAGCAAATGAAATGTGTGTGTGTGCATGTGCGTGTATGTGTGTTGGATTGTCAGTGTGTGTATGTGTGAGTGAGTGGTGTGTAGAGTGTGGATATAGTGAGTGTGCCAGTGTGCATAGTCAGTTGGAAAATAAAAACAAAATGGAAGGCTCAATGCAGCTAGTAGGTGTAGCCATTTTGTTAGCTATTTAGTAGTGTTATGACTTGGGAATAGAAGCTGTTCAGGAGACTGTTGGTGTCAGACTTGTTGCTCTGGTACCGCTTGCCGTGCGGAAGCAGAGAGAACAGTCTATGGCTTTGGTGGCTGGAGTCTTTAACAATTTCCTTTCACACCGCCTGATATAGAGGTCCAGGGAGCTGGGCCCCAGAGATGTACTGGGCTGTCCACACCACTAGCTGTAGCACCATGTAATCAAGGGCTGTGCAGTTTCCATACCAAGCAGTGATGCAGCCAATCAAGATAGTCTCGATGGTGCAGCTGTAGAACCTTTTGAGCATTTGAGGGCCCATGCCAAATCTTCTCAACCTCCTGAGGGGGAAGAGGCGCTGTCATGCCTTCTTCACAACTGTTTGCGTGTGGGTGGACCAATTAAGTTCTTAGTGAGTTCTAGACCTTTTTCTTAACAACGTCCATCCCTTTAGGCCAAAAGTGAATCTTCACATAACCCGACTCATCATGAATATACTTTAGTAATTGTTCCCATCTTAAACACCACCATGGCTTCTTTCCATAGTTTCTCTCTGACTACAACGGACAGGACAACTTCTTGCAACGGGCGGGGCCAGATGGGCTCAACCAACAAGAGAAGGAAGGAACTGTCAATAACATCCTACAGACCATCCGTAGCTGCAACCGCAGTATGGAGTCTGAGGATGGGGAGGAGTCCGGAGGGGCTGGTGATGGGAGCATCCCTGGTTCACGTAAAAACTCCTTCATGGACGGCTACCGCAACCAGTAAGTGTTCACAATGGAAGCACCTAACTTTTTAGTGGATTGTGCTTAATTTTGGTTTAGATTGTGCTAAAGAATGTCAATAAAATGTGGAAACATTGTTACCACAACACCATACGATAAGTTGATCTGCTATCTGATACAAGCTAGGTGAAGTTGGCTCCTCATTTCAATATTTAATTGTGTTAATTTTAATTGTCAATGCATTATCATTTGTTTAGCATTTTGCATCTTTAGAAATATTTGTGTTGGTGTCTAATTGTATATAATCTGCATTAATTTGAATGTTTTTTGGGGGTGATTTTCCTCTCCTGAAAACCCTCTTCTCCGCAATTGGTCAGGTTCACCGTGGGCGATCTCTCCGACTCTGCGGGTGACCCATCTGACCTATCACAGGGCAAAGACCCAGACCTCCAGGGTAGTGGTGAGAGGACTCAGAAGGCCTTTGCCCATGGTACGGAGCTCATACCCTGGTACATCCTTACCCTCCACCCCCACGTGCAGCACTTCCTCCAGCAGGGCGCTACTGTGATCCATTACGATCAGGACTCCCACCTCACCGCCCGCTGCCTGCTCAGACTCCAACCTGACAATTGTGTCCTCACCTGGGCCAAGCTCCACAGTGGCGGTGGGGGCCTCCCTGGTTCTAGCTCTGTCCCTGACTCATCCAAGCTTCGGAGCCCCACCGGGTCAGGGGCTGGTGGTCAGACCCTCCCCCACTGCAGGCCTCAGTACTGCGGGCAGTCCATACTGAAAGGCCTGGCGGATGGATTCCTGGATCTCTCCGTGGCTAAAGCTGTCTTCATGGGCCATCCAGGGGCTGACATTCAGGTGGTATGCCTGCAGAACAAGCTCTCATGTGGGTTGAGCCTGGAGGAGTGTGGGGTGACTCTGCTCTATGGGCTCCATACAACAGACAATAGGTTATTACACTTTGTGGCCCCCAGAAACACAGCTAGGATGGTGTATTCTGGGCTGCAGGCCCTGTTAGCTGCTCACAGGAGGATGAGGAGGTTCCCTGATCAAAGGCTGCAGTGGCTCCGTAGGAAGTACATCAACCTCTATCAGGTGAGGGACTGTGATGTAGTGATGGAGTCAAGTTACTAAACCTCAGGTCAGAGTTAAGTCCCAATTCCATAGTGTTCCAGTCTGAGTCAGAGTCACTACATGTGACACTAATGGTGTCACCAGTCATGAAAATCATGACATGAGTGAGTCCTGGACTCGAGAACTTCAACAGTATTTCTCTGTCTTCTAGGAGGATGGCAGGTACGAGGGTCCGACACTAGCCCAGGCCATCGAGCTGTTTGGAGGCAGGAGATGGAGTGTGGGTGCTGGTAGCATGGAGAAGTCTGGAGCTCAGAAGAGCAGCCATCTCACTGTAACCTCCAATCAGAAGACTGGTAGCTCTAATAAAAAGAAAAAGAAGGCTGTGACTAGGGTGAGAAAACATATTTTCAGTAGAGATTAGAGAACTCCTGCACAGATTCCTGGTGCTGGGTTGGAAGAGCATGTTGAGTCAGTTTCAATAAAATAACTAAATTGTTTGTGTCTGTGTGTGTGTGTGTGTTTATGGTGATAGGGGGACAGTGGGGATGCCACAGATGATGAGATGGTGTCACATAAGGTGAAGAGTGGTTGGGATATCTTAGTACGGAGTGCACCGGACCCAACAGACAACATGGACCAAGACCAAGATGACAACAGCTCCTATGGTTTCCCAGGGCCTCTCTCCCCCTCCAGCAGTAGATCCATGGTCATTAGCACATCTTCCTCCTCCATCTCCTCCTCATCCTCAGCCTCCAATCAGAAGGCTCAACCGGGGTAATATGCTACAAAGTGGGGTATATTCTTCATTATAAACTGAGTGGTTTGAGCCCTGAATGCTGATTGGCTGACAGCCGTGGTATATACCCCGGGTATGACAAAACATTTATTTTTACTGCTCTAATTACATTTGTAACCAGTTTATAATAGCAATAAGGCACCTCTGGGGTTTGTGGTATATGGCCAATATACCACGGCTAAGGGCTGTATCCAGGCACTCCACGTTGCGCCGTGGATAAGAACAGCCCTTAGGTGTGATATATTGGCCATATATCACACCCCCTCATGCCTTATTGCTTAAGTGTGTGAGTGTGTATATGCTTAATGTTTCATTCATTTGTGTGTGAGGATGTTTGTGCTGGAATTCGGTACACACAACATCTCTTTTAATGTGTATTTCTATTGGCTTCTCGCTTCAGTAATAGGCCCAATCAGACACTACCTAGCCGGGGTAAGAGCCAATCAAAGAGCTTCCAGAACCTCATGGTATCAGATGGCACCATGAGCTTTACTGAGTTTATTGAGCTCTTTAAGTCCTTCAGGTAATCTGCTTTACCTCAACATGAATCTATCTATGCTGTAAATTGTAATAAATTAACTGTTGATAAAATGTACATTCCTTTCCCAGTATTTAATCAATGGCAGATTGTGGCATTCCAGATAGGGCTTTCAGTAGTGTGTTTGATTTGCTCACTAGCATGACCTACAATTGAGTGAATTGGGGCCTACATATTTTGTTCCCATGTTGGTGAGTAGTATCCGGAGTCGTAAGGACCTGAAAGATGTGTTTGATGCCCATGCTGTGCCCTGTGGTCAGTCTGCCTCTGAGCCTGCTCCTCTCTACACTCACCTCAGCATCGACGACACAGTCACAGAACTGCAGCCAGACCTGGGTGAGTTACCTGCCCAGTTGGGGTCAATTCCATTTAGATTATATATAGGAGTAATGTAGCCTGGTCCCAGATCTGTATGTGTTGTATAGTAATGCTTGGCTTGCTACGGACCACTGGCATTGGTGAGAAAAACAGATCTGGAAAAGGGCTAGAAATAACAGCAGGCTAGAAGTAATAATCTTCAAACTACAAACTCACAGGAAGCTCAGAAAATGTGCAGTGTGAAAAGCCCTTAAGTGCCCTAACATATTTTTTTATTTAACCTTTATTTAACCAGGTAGGCAAGTTGATAAAGCAAAGCAGTTCGACACATACAACAACACAGAGTTACACATGGAGTTAAACAAACATACAGTCAATAATACTGTAGAATAATAAGTCTATATACAATTTGAGCAAATGAGGTGAGATAAGGGAGGTAAAGGCAAAAAAAAAAGGCCATGACGAAGTAAATGGCGAAGTAAATACAATATAGCAAGTAAAACACTGGAATGGTAGATTTGCAGTGGAAGAATGTGCAAGGTAGAGATCGAAATAATGAGGTGCAAAGGAGCAAAAATAAATAAATAAATACAGTAGGAGGAGAGGTAGTTGTTTGGGCTAAATTATGGATGGGCTATGTACAGGTGCAGTAATCTGTGAGCTGCTCTGACAGCTGGTGCTTAAAGCTAGTGAGGGAGATAAGTGTTTCCAGTTTCAGAGATGTTTGTAGTTCGTTCCAGTCATTGCCAGCAGAGAACTGGAAGGAGAGGCGGCCAAAGGAAGAATTGGTTTTGGGGGTGGCCAGAGAGATATACCTGTTGGAGCACGTGCTACAGGTGGGTGCTGCTATGGTGACCAGCGAGCTGAGATAAGGGGGGACTTTACCTAGCAGGGTCTTGTAGATGACCTGGAGCCAGTGGGTTTGGTGACGAGCATGAAGCGAGGGCCAGCCAACGAGAGCGTACAGGTCGCAGTGGTGGGTAGTATATGGGGCTTTGGTGACAAAACGGATGGCACTGTGATAGACTGCATCCAATTTATTGAGTAGGGTATTGGAGGCTATTTTGTAAATGACTCGGTAGGATGGTCAGTTTTACAAGGGTATGTTTGGCAGCATGAGTGAAGGAGGGTTTGTTGCGAAATAGGAAGCCAATTCTAGATTTAACTTTGGATTGGAGATGTTTGATGTGAGTCTGGAGGGAGAGTTTATAGTCTAACCAGACACCTAGGTATTTGTAGTTATCCACATATTCTAAGTCAGAACCGTCCAGAGTAGTGATGTTGGACAGGCGGGCAGGTGCAGGCAGCGATCAGTTGAAGAGCATGCATTTAGTTTTACTTATATTTAAGAGCATTTGGAGGCCACGGAAGGAGAGTTGTATGGCATTGAAGCTCGCCTGGAGGGTTGTTAACACAGTGTCCAAAGAAGGGCCAGGAGTATACAGAATGGTGTCGTCTGCGTAGAGGTGGATCAGAGACTCACCAGCAGCAAGAGCGACATCATTGATGTATACAGAGACGAGAGTCGGTCCAAGAATTGAACCCTGTGGCACCCCCATAGAGACTGCCAGAGGCATGGACAACAGGCCCTCCGATTTGACACACTGAACTCTATCAGAGAAGTAGTTGGTGAACCAGGCGAGGCAATCATTTGAGAAACCAAGGCTATCGAGTCTGCCGATGAGGATGTGGTGATTGACAGAGTCGAAAGCCTTGGCCAGGTCAATGAATACGGCTGCACAGTATTGTTTCTTATCAATGGCGGTTAAGATATAATTTAGGACCTTGAGCGTGGCTGAGGTGCACCCATGACCAGCTCTAAAACCAGATTGCATAGCGGAGAAGGTATGGTGGGATTCTAAATGGTCGGTAATCTGTTTGTTGACTTGGCATTCGAAGACCTTAGAAAGGCAGGGTAGGATAGATATAGGTCTGTAGCAGTTTGGGTCAAGAGTGCCCCTCCTTTGAAGAGGGGGATGACCGCAGCTGCTTTCCAATCTTTGGGAATCTCAGACGACACGAAGGAGAGGTTGAACGGGCTAGTAATAGGGGTGGCAACAATTTCGGCAGATAATTTTAGAACGAAAGGGTCCAAATGATCTAGCCCGGCTGATTTGTAGGGGTCCAGATTTTGCAACTCTTTCAGAACATCAGCTGACTGGATTTGGGAGAAGGAGAAATGGGGAAGGCTTGGGCGAGTTGCTGTGGGGGGTGCATTGCTGTTGACCGGGGCAGGGGTAGCCAGGTGAAAAGCATGGCCAGTCGTAGAAAAATGGTTATTGAAATTCTCAATTATAGTGGATTTATCGGTGGTGACAGTGTTTTCTATCCTCAGTGCAGTGGGTAGCTGGGAGGAGGTGTTCTTATTCTCCATGGACTTTACAGTGTCCCATAACTTTTTTGAGTTTGTTGCAGGAAGCTTTTTTTTTTTTAAAGCAAGCCTTGGCTTTTCTAACTGCCTGTGTATATTGGTTTCTAGCTTCCCTGAAAAGTTGCATATCATGGGGACTGCTCGATGTTAATGCAGAACTAATAGGATGTTTTTGTGTTGGTTAAGGGCAGTCAGGTCTGGAGAGAACCAAGGGCTATATCTGTTCCTCGTTCTAAATTTCTTGAATGGAGCATGCTTATTTAAGATGGTGAGGAAGGCATTTAAAAACAATAACCAGACATCCTCTACTGACGGGATGAGATCAATATCCTTCCAGGATACCCCGGCCAGGTCGATTAGAAAGGCCTGCTCGCTGAAGTGTTTCAGGGAGCGTTTGACAGTAATGAGTGGAGGTCATTTGACCGCTGAGCCATTACGGATGCAGGCAATGAGGCAGTGATCGCTGAGATCTTGGTTGAAAACAGCAGAGGTGTATTTAGAGGGCAAGTTGGTTAGGATGATATCTATGAGGGTGCCCGTGTTTACGGCTTTGGGGTGGTACCTGGTAGGTTCATTGATAATTTGTGTGAGATTGAGGGCATCAAGCTTAGATTGTAGGATGGCTGGGGTGTTAAGCATGTTTCAGTTTAGGTCGCCTAGCAGCACTAGCTCTAAAGATAGATGGGGGGCAATCAGTTCACATATGGTGTCCAGAGCACAACTGGGGGGAGAGGCTGGTCTATAGCAGGCGGCAACGGTGAGAGACTTGTTTTTACAGAGGTGGATTTTTAAAAGTAGAAGTTCAAATTGTTTGGGTACAGACCTGGATAGAAGGACAGAACTCTGTAGGCTATCTTTGCAGTAGATTGCAACACCGCCGAATTTGGCCGTTCTATCTTGTCTGAAAATGTTGTAGTTAGGGATGAAAATTTCAGAATTTTTGGTGGTCTTCCTAAGCCAGGATTCAGACACGGCTAGAACATCTGGGTTGGCAGAGTGTGCTAAAGCAGTGAATAAAACAAACTTAGGGAGGAGGCTTCTAATGTTAACATGCATGAAACCAGGGCTATTATGGTTACAGAAGTCATCAAAAGAGAGTGCCTGGGGAATAGGAGTGGAGCTAGGCACTGCAGGGCCTGGATTCACCTCTACATCACCAGAGGAACAGAGGGGGAGTAGGATAAGGGTACGGCTAAAAGCTATGAGAATTGGTTGTCTAGAACGTCTGGAACAGAGAGTAAAAGGAGGTTTCTGGGGCCGATAAAATATCTTCAAGGTATAATGTACAGACAAAGGTATGGTAGGATGTGAATACAGTGGAGGTAAACGTAGGTATTGAGTGATGATGAGAGAGATATTGGCTCTAGAAACATCATTGAAACCAGGTGATGTCATCGCATGTGTGGGTGGTGGAACTGAAAGGTTGGATAAGGTATAGTGAGCAGGGCTAGAGGCTCTACAGTGAAATAAGCCAATAAACACCAACCAGAACAGCAATGGACAAGGTATATTGACATTAAGGAGAGGCATGCTTAGTCGAGTGATCATAAGGGTCCAGTGAGTAGTGAGGTTGGTTGGGGTAACGGTGATTCAGACAGCTAGCCGGGCCATCGGTAGCAAGCTAGCAGAGGATGGAGGTCTGTTTTTAGCCACCTCGTTCATTTCCGTCGGTAGATTAGTGGGGTTCCGTGTGGTAGAGGGGATCAATCCAATTGGCAAAATAGATATAGTTATAGTGACCCAAGAACAATTGTCCGATAGACCTATTCAGAGAGCAGCGAATAAGACAGCTAACAATTAGCGGGCCGCAGTTGGATAACTCCCTCGGGCAGATAACGTTGGTAGTCCAGTCGTGAAGGCCCAGTGGGGCTCCGCATCGGCAGTAAAACGGGTCCGGATAGGTGATTGTAGCCCAGGAGTGGCTGATGGAACTCTTCAGCTGGCTAGCTCAGGAATAATTGATGTTTGCTCCTGGATCGACGTAAGCCAATAGTCACACGGATAGCAGCTAGCTAGCTGCGAGATCCAGGTGTAAATGTCCAGAGCTTGTGGATGAAATCTGGGGATATGGAGAGAAAAATAGGTCCGGTATGTTCTGGTCTGAGTCATGTTGTACAAAACTGCCGATAGCTTTTCGAGCTACAGGATAGCTGATGACCACAAACCGTGGTTAGCTGAATACTAACTGGCTAGCTTCTGGCTAGCTTCTGGCTAGCTTCTATTGTGGATTTCAAATTTGAGGTAAAAAAAAAAAAAAAAAAAAATTGGTGAGGCGGGATGCAGGAGAGTGTTTTGAAGTTTGAAAAGAAAATATATAAAAGATATGTGAAGAAAGGTGTAAATATATATATACACGGGACACGACAAGACGAGGACAAAGGACGTCTGACTAGGACGACCGATATACTTAGCTACTCATATTTGCTTTGAAGTCAAGTCTATCAATATTGATTTGCATTTTCCTCCATACTAGACCTTCTGACACGTAACAGCCTGGATCTTGGCCTTTCCATCCGGATCAAGCGACACATGTCAGACAATCAGAAGCATATTTCAGACGCCATAGCTGCAGCCAGCATCGTGACCAACAGTACAGGCGTGGAGAGTGTCTCGCTGGGAGCTCTGGGCATGACCATCATGCACCTCAATGACTTCCTGGTCAACTGTCAGGGAGAGAACCACTCGCATGATGAAGTCCTAAGAATTATCCAGGTGTGTGTGTGTGTGTGTGTGTGTGTGTGTGTGTGTGTGTGTGTGTGTGTGTGTGTGTGTGTGTGTGTGTGTGTGTGTGTGTGTGTGTGTGTGTGTGTGTGTGTGTCATTGTCGGTGTCTGTGCATGTGTGTGTGTGTATACTTTCTACTTTGTCTTTTGTCAGACAATCTTCCACTGAATTAATGTAAGAGACATGTGTTGTGTATTCCAGAAATTTGAACCGTCTGCCAGTTTGCGTCAGATTGGCTGGATGTCCTTTGAGGGATTTGCACGGTGAGTATTTTTAGTATGTGTTTGTGATCCCTGCCGGAATTGAACCCATGACCCTGAAATTACTAGCACCATGCTCTTACAAACTGAGCCAAAAAGAACCACAATTCAGAAATAACCTAGGTTTGCTTTCCCCTTCTATAAGGTATCTGATGGACAAGGACAACTCTGCTTCCAAACTGGAGGAGTCTCAGCTGAATGTATTAGAGCTCCAGTACCCTCTGTCTTACTACTACATCGCTACATCACACAACACCTACCTGACTGCCCACCAACTCAAGGGAGAGTCATCTGTGGAGCTGTACAGCCAGGTGAGAATCAGAACACTCGGTATGTAATGTTATTTACTCAAACCGATTGAGTGTACAGCAATACAGCTGTTGTGCTGATAAACTGTCAGTGAAAAGCCTTTCCTGTAGCAAATTTGGAGGGAAGCCCTACCAGGGCTTGAACCTGAGTCATTGCGTCTTATCCAATTACATCAAGAGATCCAAACCTTCTTGATCCAAGCCATAGAGGTCTCTAGGTGTGATGCTAAGGTCGCTACATTATTGTTTGTTTGGTTTCTTGTTGTCTCAGGTGCTCCTGCAGGGATGCAGGAGTGTTGAACTGGACTGTTGGGATGGAGACGATGGCATACCAATCATCTATCATGGACACACCCTCACTACCCGCATACCCTTCAAGGTGTGTTGAGTTGAGTTGATCTGAGTTGAATACAGTTTGGTTGAATTGAACAGAGTTGAGTTGGTTTGAGCAGGTTTGAGTTGAGTTGAACTCAAAAAGATAAGATCACTTTATTGGTCAATTGCACAAGTTACAACCGAAATTTGACTTTTGCTTATAACCCAACCCCTCCGAAAGACACACACATACATAGACCTGTTTTGGAGAGGTGCAGGGTGCCACACTGGGCACCCGGGAGGCTGTTATTGTGGGGGGATAAGTGCCTTGCTGAAGGGCACAACAGCATCTAGGATTAGATAGCAGCAACATTTTGTGTTGCCTGCTCACTTCCCGACAGATTTTTTCTGTCAGAACCGGGGTTCAAACTGGCAACCCACCAGTTGTTGGCTCGCCTCTCTATCCACTAGGCTACCTGCCGCACATGTAATCCGGTTCCTACTTCCATTCCTGCAGGATGTGGTGGAAGCAGTGAACCGATCAGCCTTTGTGACATCTGACCTGCCTGTGATGCTGTCCATAGAGAATCACTGCTCCCTGCCGCAGCAACGCAAGATGGCCAACATCTTCAAGGTGAGTAGGCCTACTTACTATCCTGTCCAGTTCATTGTTGAAATGTTGAGATGTTAAATGGGCTCTCATGCTTGTTGGTGTTTTACTCAAGAAAGTGGATATTCAGGCGGCAGATAAAAAAAATGAAGGTTAGGGATAGAGGGGGTGAGGTTAGGGTTAGAGGGGGTAAGGATAGGGTTAGAGGGGGTGAGGTTAGGGTTAGAGGGGGTGAGGTTAGGGTTAGAAGGGGTGGGGTTAGGGTTAGAGGGGGTGAGGTTAGGTTTAGAGGGGGTGGGGTTAGGGTTAGGGTTAGAGGGGGTGGGGTTAAGGTTAGAGGGGGTGGGGTTAGGGTTAGAGGGGGTGAGGTTAGGGTTAGAGTGGGTAAAGTTAGGGTTAGAGGGGGTGGTGTTAGGGTTAGAGGGGGTGGGGTTAGGGTTAGAGGGGGTGGGGTTAAGGTTAGAGGGGGTGGGGTTAAGGTTAGATGGGGTGGGGTGGGGTTAGGATAGATGGGGTGGGGTTAGGCTAAGAGGGGGTGGGGTTAGGGTTAGAGGGGTTGGGTTAAGGATAGAGGGGGTGGGTTAAGGATAGAGGGGGTGGGTTAGGGTTAGAGGGGGTGGGGTTAGGGTTAGAGGGGGTGGGGTGGGGTTAGGGTTAGAGGGGGTGAGGTTAGGGTTAGAGGGGGTGGGGTTAGGGTTAGAGTGGATGAAGTTAGGGTTAGAGGGGGTGGGGTTAGGGTTAGAGGGGGTGGGGTTAGGGTTAGGGTTATAGGGGGTGAGGTTAGGGTTAGAGGGGGTGGGGTTAGGGTTAGAGGGGGTGGGGTTAAGGTTAGAGGGGGTGAGGTTAGGGTTAGAGGGGGTGAGGTTAGGGTTAGAGGGGGTGGGGTTAGGGTTAGGGTTAGAGGGGGTGAGGCTAGGGTTAGAGGGGGTAAGGTTAGGGTAAGAGTTTAGGTTAGGTATAGAGTTAGTGAACAGGAACATATACATTGCCTTTGATAAGTCAATCATAATTGATCCGTCTTCCCTTCCATAAACAGATTAATACTCTGATGATGTGTTTGTGTGTTGTCCTTCAACAGACTGTGTTTGGGGATAAGCTGGTGACAAAGTTCCTGTTTGAGAGTGATTTCTCTGACGACCCGCTGTTGCCATCACCATGGCAACTGAGGGGGAAAATCCTCCTCAAGAACAAGAAGCTGAAAGCTCACCAGACGCCGGTGGACATCCTCAAACAGAAAGCAAGGCCCTGATAATGAACACTAAACAAAAGTTGTCTTAACAGTTACTGATCCAGTCCTTTATCTGTATCATGTGCTGTACTGTATGTACCTAAAATGATGGTACCCTGATACGTAATTAGAATGAACTAAGATTGTCCTAAATAACTCTTCCTGATACAGGCTCACCAGTTGGCACAGATGCATGCTCAGGCCAGTAGTGTGATGCCTCCTCCCTTCCCAACCATCAACAATGAGGAAGAAGAGGAAGAAGATTATGAGGATGAATATGACTATGAGTACGAATCACTATCTGACGGTATGATCACACCATCAATAGCATCCCTGTGTCTGCCAGTTTATAGTCAAGCCATTTGGGTCGTAACACCCTCATGATACCCTCAGACAGCATACGTTTAATTATCCCAATTCTTCTACTCATCCTGTGACCCCCCTACTCACTCTTCCTCTGCAGCTGACGTCCCCACTTTATCTCCTGCTTCTTATGTCCCAGAAGGTAATACAAGTAATCAAATGAATCACTTAAGATGAGCTAAACCCACCACATGCTTGTTGTCCTGTTGCTGAATAGATTTGTGCAGTGCTCTGGTACACTGGCTGTGACTGTATCCATTGCACAAGGGGGTTCAAAAGATTCTTGTCTACTAAATGAGTATCCACTGACACTCAATTTGATTACCAAGTGGGTCAAAGACAAGAGATGGCTTGAAAGGCAATAGTTTTTGGCCAAATGTTTGAATGTTACATAGTTCTTTGTCACTGAAAACATCAAATTAGATTATACTGAATGAGTGTGTGTTTTTGTTTAGACTGCAAGAATAATGTATTTGGCTGGGAATGTCTGCGTTGATACAGATAATATCCTGGAGGATAGACCGGAGGGAAAGTCTTCATCGGGGGAGAAGTTACAGACTGAACACAGTGACGAAGTCCCCAAGAAGATGAAGAAATGTGAGAGTGTTACTCACAACAAAGGAAAGGTGAGTTTGTCTTCCATCTCCATTCGTCACATTTGGTTGGATCCAGTAAATCCAGAAACAAAAAAGCAGTTTGTACGTTAATGTTTGATTAATCACAGCATGAGACATGGGGTTAAACATTTAAAAATACATATTTGACATATTATTGGTATTTGTCTGAAATAGTTTTGTCTCTTTTGTATTTTTCTACACACACACACATACACACACACACAGGTATTTGGCAAGGAATTGGAGGAAGAATTCAAGCTGCCTCGAAGCAAGAAGGAAGGACGACAGATAGCCCAGGAGCTCTCAGATCTGGTGATCTACTGTCAAGCTGTCAAATTCCCAGGTACATCCCGTTCTGTAAACAAACTATACAATTCCTTGTAAATAGGTTCGTTTCCAGTCTTTTGATATAATTGTAGGTGTAGGCCTATATAATATCTCTGAAGCATTTGTCTTACTTGTGAGACCCCTTTGCAAAGGTATTCACTATTTTCACATTTGGATGACTTCTGTGTGTGTGGGGTCCCAGGTCTATCCACCCCTACTCCATCTGATACTCCCAGGGAGAGAAAAGAGAGAAAAGAAGTTCTTTCTTCTAGAGGAAAGGGCAGGAGGTCCATCTTTGGGAATCCCCCAGGGAAAGGTTTTCCAGGGGAACCATCGACAGTGATGCGCACCCCAGGACGAGGTAGGCTACTCTTCTCTGCCCCATGACAGAGTTCTAACTCAATGCTAGCAGTCTGCTACTATTTCCTAGACAGGCTAGACATCTTTTGGATATACTTGAAAGTTAAACCCTTTGCGGTCAGTGTGTCTCACACACACACAAACGCATACCTCTAACACACGTCTCTCATAACCCTTTCCCCTAAATCTGAAGGAGCAACATCAGAGGGCCCTCGTCCCAACTGGGAAGAATCACCCACCTCCCCTCCCTACACCTGTAACGCCTCCCTCAGCTCCCTCATCCGCACCCCAAAATGCTATCACGTCTCCTCAGTCAATGAGAACGCTGCCAAGCGCCTGTGTCGCCGCTACTCCCGGAAACTGATCCAACACACCAGCGCCCAGCTCCTGCGAACTTACCCGGCAGCCACACGTATTGACTCCACCAACCCCAGTCCCCTACTCTTCTGGCTGCATGGAATACAGCTGGTCGCTCTCAACTACCAGACCGATGGTGAGCTAGACGCTAGGAGTCGTCAACTAAGTCAAGTTTGCTTTATTATGCCTAAAGTGGGAAATTCATTTGGCTAGCTTCATTCAAGCAAACCATGTTAGATCTACTGGCAGAATGAGTTGGCGCTGTCTGCATTCAGTTGAAAGTACAAGGGGACAAGGGGTTTGGCAAATTCACTATTTCAGTAGTTGAATCAGGGAAGCCAATTGAATGGAGCACAAGTCGACAACATCCTTCTTGAAAATGACGTCTGTCTGAAATTCTAGTTGTTGGAGCACAAACCTCTTTTTGAGTCTTTCTGAAAGTGACCATATTTCTCTCTCCTTCTCTGACAGACCTGCCCCTGCAGCTGAACGCGGCCATGTTTGAGCCTAACGGGGGTTGTGGGTATGTACTGAAGCCCCCGGTCCTGTGGGATGCCAGCTGCCCACTCTACAGACACTTCTGCCCCCTTGACAGAGACCCAGAGGGCATGAGCCCCGCCTTGTTCACTCTCACTGTGAGTATATAGCAGTAATAGTTGGATGTATACAGTGCATTCAGAAAGTGTTCAGAACCCTTGACTTTTTCCACATTTTGTTTACGTTACAGCCTTATTCTAAAATTGATTGAATTGTTTTTTCCCCCCTCATCAATCTACACACAATATCCCATAATGAAAAAGCGAAAACCGTTTTTTTAGACATTTTTGCAAATGTATTAAAAATAAAAAACAGAAATACCTTATTTACATCAGTATTCAGACCCTTTGCAATGAGACTCGAATTGAGCTCAGGTGCATCCTGTTTCCATTGATCATCCTTGAGATGTTTTTACAACTTGATTGGAGTCCACCTGTGTCAAACTCAATTGATTGGACACGATTTGGAAAGGTACACACTTGTCTATATAAGGTCCACAGAGCAAAAACCAAGCCATGAAGTCAAAGGAATTGTCCGTAGAGCTCCGAGAGAGGATTGGGTCGAGGCACAGATCTGGGGAAGGGTACCAAAATATTTCTGCAGCATTGAAGGTTCCCAAGAAGACAGTGGCCTCCATCATTCTTAAATGGAAGAAGTTTGGAAGCACCAACACTATTCCTAGAGCTGGCCGCCCGGACAAACTGAAAAATCGGGGGAGAAGGGCCTTGGTCAGGGAGGTGACCAAGAACCTGATGGTCACTCTGACAGAGCTCCAGAGTTCCTCTGTGGAGATGGGAGAACCATCCAGAAGGACAATAATCTCTGCAGCACTCCACCAATCAGGCCTTTATGGTAGAGTGGCCAGATGGAAGCCACTCCTCAGTAAAAGGCACATGACAACTTGGAGTTTGCCAAAAGGCACCTAAAGACTCTCAGACCATGTTCTGGTCTGATGAAACCCAATATTGAACTCTTTGACCTGAATTCCAAGCGTCACGTCTGGAGGAAACCTGGCACCATCCCTATGGTGAAACATGGTGGTGGCAGCATCATGCTGTGGGGATGTTTTTCAGCAGCTGGGACTGGGAGACTAGTTAGGATCGAGGGAAAGATGAACAGAGAAAAGTACAGAGAGATCCTGGATGAAAACCTGCTCCAGAGCATTCAGAGCCTCAGACTGGGGTGAAGGTTCACCTTCCAACAGCACAATTACCCTAAGCACACAGCCAACACAACACAGGAGTGGCTTCGGGACAAGTCTCTGAATGATCTTGAGTTGCCCAGACAGATCGTACATCTCTGGAGAGACCTGAAAATAGCTGTGCAGCAACGCTCCCCATCCAACCTCACAGAGCTTGAGAGGACCTGCAGAGAAGAATGGGAGAAACTCCCCAAATACAGATGTGCCAAGCTTGTAGTGTCATACCCAAGAAGACTCGAGGCTGTAAAAGGTGCTTCAACAAAGTACTGAGTAAAGGGTCTGAATACTTATGTAAATATGATATTTCAGTTTTTCCTTTGTCGTTATGGGTTATTGTGTGTAGATTGATGAGGGGGAAAAATACGATTTAATAAATGTTATAAGAAGGCTGTAATGTAACAAAATGTGGAAAAAGTAAAGGGGTCTGAATACTCTCTGAATGCACTATACATATACTGAACGTACAAAACATTAGGAACACCTTCCTAATATTAAGTTGCAACCCCTTTTGCCATCAAAACAGCCACAATTTGTCGAGGCATGGACTCTACAAGGTGTCAAACTTTCAACTGTAATGCTGGGCAATGTTGACTCCAGTGCTTCCCACAGTTGTGTCAAGTTGGTTGGATGTCCTTTGGGCGGTGGACCATTCTTGATACACATGGGAAACTGTTGAGTGTGAAAAACCCAGCAGCTTTGCAGTTCTTGTCACACTCAAACTGCTGCGTCTGGCATCTACTACCATAAGCCGTTCAAAAGCACTTCAATCTTTTGTTTTGCCCATTCACGCTCTTAATAGCATACATACACAATCCATGTCTCAACTGTCTCGAGGCTTAAAAATCATTATTTAACCTGTCTCCACCCCTTCATCTACACTGATTGAAGTGGATTTAACAGGTGACTTCAATAAGGGATCATAGCTTTCACCTGGTCCATGTCATGGAAAGAGCAGGTCCACTCAGTGTACAATCACATGATAACAGTAGTATACAACAAGTAGCTAGTGATCCGCAAAAGCAGCACTGTCAACTGGTTTCCTTTTTTGTTCAGTTAATCTAATGCAACATTTTTTTATGGATGTCTTTCTCTCGGTCTCCGTCTCTTTCTCTCTCTTTCCATTCCTTCCAGATCATCTCTGGTCAGAACGTATGCCCAGGGACCACAGCAGGCAATCCCTACATCGAGGTAGACATCATGGGCATGCAGGCAGACGGGTGCCACTTCCGCACCAAACCCATCCACCGTAACCCCCTGAACCCCATATGGAACCAGAGCTTTCACTTCCCCCTACTCATGGCTGACCTGGCCTTCCTACGGTTTACTGTGGTGGAACACAACAGCTCCCAGACCACGGCTCATAGGATCATACCACTGAGAGCACTCAGGACAGGTACAGTAGACGCACACACAGAGATACACACACATGCTACATCATTTTATCTCTGACTTATCTTCCATGGACTAATCTCATTTTAAACACAGGCACACAAACACACACACAAAGATTGTGTTTTTTATTAAAAGACTAGAAGACCCAAGCTTGGTACAGCTACAGTCCTTTCAGATGAAACAAATACTAATTACCAAATTAGCATAGAAAAATGTAGTCATGATTAAAACTCCAGACATTCCAAACTGTTGAATGCAAATGTCAGCCTATATGCTGCTATAATGAGCCTAATTCATGCACAAACTATTCTGTTTGAAATTATAATTTTTGTTTGTTCAAAGACACAGAAACTGCAAAAACTGTCAGAGCTTTTAACACATCATTTTGGAGGGACTTTGATAGTTCAACAATAGACTTGCAAATAGCCTAGTTGGTAAAAAATAAATAATATATAAACGTTATATTGTTTTGTACAAATAGGCCACTCCTTTCCTCAACAGCTATCCTTCCAAGAACAAGCTACTACTACTACTCAACTGTCATTCAACCAATCGATAGAAAAAGAGCAGACTCTCTGAGCTATCCATCCGTACCGGCACCCAAAACGAGTAGAGCTTTCAATTTCAATTCACTTGAAGCAGTGACCCTCTCAATACCGGGAAGCAGGATCGAACATGATGGCTACATCTACAAAATGGAACAAAAGCCTGCAAAAAACAATTTATACTGCATGTGCATCAAATAATTCTCACAAGTGCCGAGGTCCCATGGTCTTCACTGACTGGGGGACCAATATATCCAACGTGTCAGGAGTACACAACTATGACCCGGATGGAACGGTGACAGGTCAACAGGTGTGGAACATGACAGAAAATGGGAGTTGAATAACCCGAAGAAGAGGAATCTGGAGACCGAGGAAAGCAGACACCGTGTTTTGGAGTCATCAGTTGTCTGAGACTGTCAGAAACAACCCTGTACACAACGTAAAAAAGTGTGTAGACCTACAGAATCACCGGCAAAAGAAGAAGCAGGCGCCGCCGATACTGGCTGAAACCATCCCTGAGAGCCATGGCATGGCAGCAGGTAAAGATAGAACTCTTCCTGACCCTGTCATCCTTGAGGCAGGAGTCACAGATGAGGGAGACCCGACGCCGTCTGAGCCGGCAACCCTCTCCAACCTGGTCAATCATACCTGAGCTCTATCATAGCACCACGCGTGAACAAGGCCATGAACCCCATTTCTTACAGCACGACAGTGGACCAGGACAGATTCCTTATCTTCACAACAAAACCCAACTTAGAATTCTGTCGGGCATGCAAGCATGTGTTTGCAGATGGATCATTCAAGAAGATCCCATCTTTATGCCAGGAGGTGCACACCATTCACAGGATGCACAGAAAGGATGCACCCCACCTGCATGATGGAGTCAATGGTTTATGCAGCAGCCTATATTGTTATGACGGATAAGTCTGAGGTATGTACCAAAAATTGATATAGCCTAATTATAAATGTATTTTTTTTATATTATATTGTAGGCCTGTTTAAATGTGTTTTATTGTTGTAGGTCTATATTCAGATTTGTGTTGCCATAGGCCTACACGTGAAATAAAACTAGGACTAAATTTAAATGATTGCTTTCATCTAATAATGTGTCCATTTACAAAATTGGGCAAAACACCTTGAATTGAACATGCCATCTAATATTATATTTATATTTTTTAGCAAACATGCCGTTGCAACACATATACTTGTGCGTTCCAAGTGCTGAAGAGCCTGCGACCCACCACGTCAAGATGTTCTACACACTCACATTTGTTCTGCCGGCTGACGCGGTGAAGTGTGTCAAGGAGCTGAAGGAAACGGCATTCTTTTAGGTACCGGAGCTGTCCACCTTTCTGGAGAACTTTGAGAAGCTGTGGATTGTCACTGGGGAGAAAGCTCCGGAATATAACATGGGTATGATGTTAAAAACAGTAGCCTAGGCATATTAGGCTAAGATAATATTTGTTGTTGTTTTTGTGTTATTAATTATTAGGCCATAGCATTGATGACAATGGGAAAAATAATCAAATGTCTAACAAGTTGATATATTTTTATTCTAGAAATGTGTAACTACCACGATGTTGTCCTACAAGACATCTGGAAGACCAACAGCGTAGTGAAGGCCTGGTATCGGTCACTTGGGTTATTTTTTGAGAAGACCAGACAACCCACAATCTGGGAGTTCAGTAACAACTTGTGACTCCTTGGGATGACTACTCATTACCAAACTGTGGCCTAAATGTTCTTACCCCTGCGTCTATTTGTGTTTTAAATGCAGGCACTTCTTTTTTTGCTATTTTCTATTTTCGATGCAAACTTTTTTGTTAAACCAGGCTTTTTGTAAATAAACATTTCATTGTAAATCATCGGCTTGCTTCATTCATTCTTGAGGGATGCACAAAACGAATTTGGAGACTGCTGTGCTTTCCCGTTCAGGAACATTTGGTACTCCAGTCCTGTCCCATTGGTTCCCACATTACTCAGACCAAACATGAAGTCTCTCTGTCACATCAAGTCTATGCTTGGCAGCTTTGGCTCAGCTAACGGATTCTCTAAATATTTTTCCGGCTATCCAATAAAACGGTCTATGTTGAAATAATTCCTATACTTTACAGAAATAAAATGAAAATAAAGAACTTTTCAAATTTGATTAGCTAATTGAATTCAGACAGAACTGTAGAAATGCTATGCCCATATAAAGTTTGTTTTAAGAGAGAGAGAGCAGGGTAAAAAAAAATTAAAAACTTGAAGGGAGAAAAGCTACAATGCTGTCAAATGAGAGCATTATATTCCCAATACTAACAGTGGCAATTATTTCCAAAACGTGTGTGTGTGTGTGGCAGGATACAGACATGTGCAGCTGAGGAATCAGCACAACGAGGCCCTGCCAGTCTCTAGTCTGTTCATCTACAGCCATAGAACTGAAGACAGTGGAGCAGCAGGTTCACAGCCTGCATCACGGGTGAGTGTATAGTGTGTAGTGTACAGTATATTGAGTGAAGTGTGTAGGGACTGTGTCTAGTGAGTGAATGTGTAGTGCAGATTCTTTCCTACTAATGTCCTGGACAGCAACTCGGTCAGTCTGCAGGATTTTGATTCGGCCCTGCATTACCCCTAAACTCATGCTGTGTGTGTGTGTGTCCCAGCTCTTCAGTACAGAGGATCGAAGGGCTGCTGTGCAGTACAGGGTCACCGTACATGGAGTCCCTGGGCCTGAGCCTTTCATAGTGGTCGGTGTGAGTGAGAGGACCACTGCCAGACAGCTCCTACACATTGTGAGTGAGCACTGCATCTTCTCACATCACCATATACTGTACCTGCTGTACCTCCACATTCTACACATTTGGGCAACTCCATGGTATCTGAAACACTTATGGGGGGAGAGATAAAGATGATCTGGGTCTTCGAGATTCATTTCAGAAAAGTGACTGCAACAATATAATGCTTAATCTCTCTCCCACCTAGATCCATCCATCCCTCTCCTCCTCCACTCGCTTCTCCCTCTCTTCTTGCTTCTTGATGGAAGAGAGGGTGGCATTGCCCCGGGAGAGGGGGGAGAGTAGGGGTGAGGCTCGAAAGCCTCTCCTGCAGAGGACCATCAGGCCTGAGGAGGAGATATTCAGGGTCATTCAGAGCTGGAACCCTGATGAAGGCTACCTGGGCAGAGTGTGCCTCAGAACGAGAGAAAAGGTCTGGGTGCATTCCAACCTACTCAAAACCACTGTTCCGTTCTCTTATGATCAAATGTATGACTTTCAGTTGGTAAGAAAGGCACTGCACAGTTTTCCCATTTTGTTGCTTCAGAGTCTGGAATTCTAATAATTTTAGTATTCTCTCTACTCAACCCTGTTCAACCCCCAACACTGCTCTGGGGCTGCTGAACTGCAGCTGACCCTGTTCCTTCCAATGTCTGTGTGGAATTCACCAGTTATGCCATTCCTTGCCATTATTAATTATACTATTATTGATGTCTGTAAAAAAACACTACCTTTAACCATAAGTTTACTATTCACCTTTGTTTCAGCCTTTGAATGAAGGGAAGACAGATATAGAGATGGAGGTAAGCTGTGGACTGGAGGATGATTCCTTCCTGGTGGAAGTACATGGAGTGTCTCCTGACCAATCACAGATGACCCTCAGAGCTCCCCGACACATCACAGCCAATGACCTCATCCAACAGGTATATGGTAGTCAGGCACACGCTTGATGTTTTAGATGTTCAGTGTGATTAGAGAATCAAATGGACTGTCAGTCTTTGCATCAGTCTATGAATTTGGGCGTGGTTACCTTTCCTTAACTACACCCCTTAGCTTAACAGAGTTGCAGGATGTTGAAATTATAGATCACGCCTTTACCTGATCTCCATTTCACTCGTAGACACTGAGCAAAGCCAGACAGTCCAGCATCCTGCTGTCTGCGGGCAACGCCAGCGACTACATTCTGATAGAGGAAGTGGTCAAGGAGCCCCTGGGGCGCAGGCTCCCTGCCAAACCCACCCAGAGGACCCTCCTGGACCAGGAGTGTGTATTCCAGGCCCAGGGGAGGTGGAGGGGTCAGGGGAAATTCATTCTCAGACTCCGGGAGCAGGCTCAGGGAAAGGAGGTGAGGATATGTGATGAGGATAAGTGATTGTGTGTGTCTGTGTGATGCTTCAGTTGTTGATTGCCAAATGTATTAGATTTCCTGCACGGGCAATGTGTTTTTAATTCGTCAGTAACTGTAAATATGTTTCTGTAAAAATGTTTGCTGTGTTGAGGATGGCAAGACCAGCCCAACCAAAAGAACAGTTTGCAAATGTCTCAATCTAACAAATCCCACTATTTTGTAATGACCGATATTGGGGATATTTCTCCGGAGTAACTAGCCATAACTTTAATAACCTCAGACAGCTCAGCGTGAAGACTGTGTCAGACCAGTTCGCGAGGATCGGCGGAAAGGAATATCATTGGCGAGCGAGTTGAAACGACTGACAGGCCGGAGCCGGGCCGTATGGATCGGGGCTCACGCCTGCTCTGAGGTGGTGCACAGCAAGGACGAGAGGGCAGCGTGCTGTCTTCATCTGAGCGAGACCAGAGAGTGACGCTAATGGTTCTCCTCTACACCCGTTCTACAACACACGCACACAAGGTATTATGAGAACTCGAGCATCATGGAGATCCTGCTGATTCAGTGAATTATAGGATCTCCATGTCTAACCCTCTCTGTAATTTCTGGAGAAGCACATCCAAGTCTACCTCCTCATAGTTAAACAACCTCGCTATCGTTAGGAATTTGGGGGATGGAAACATTCCATTTTGCATCTGAGATCTCCACTGAAGTGTGAAATATGATCTCTTATATTCTCTATTTTCAAATTGAGAGTATTTGTACGTGTACTGTATATGCTTGTAATCTGTTTGTCTTTATCTCCCTTCAGGCAGTCTAACATTTCCAAGCTGGCCTGACAGGGCAGATGTGGAATTGGAGCAGTGCAACTCCTGGGTATCTTTTGTCACTCTGGGCAGTCCACAATCCAATAAGCCTTATCTTAATCTACCTGGAGATATCAGCATGTGAATTTATTGAAGACTTGCATTAGTTCCCCAAACTAACGCCTAACACAATCTTCTGACATGCAAAGACCCAGGTTTGAATCCAGTCGAACATAAGAGACAAACACAAACTGTAGGACAGATACAGACCAGCAGATGGTGATATTGTGCTTTCCTATGGTTACAGAAGACCTCAACCTGACAAGTCTGAAGTGGTTGAAGAATCAATCATCAGACAGAGCCGATTTCACCGGTCATCCCTCAAACCTAATTTATACATTAAAGCCTATGGGTTTTGTTCAACCTTTCACTACTTTACTTTACTGCTGGTTTAAAATACTGTGACATTATTATTGTATTACTATATAACATTTTCCCAGTGCTTTAGCTGTATCCTTTGGTCCATTTCTTCAGAATGAATCTCTGCAATGACAGACTTGAATTTGACACCATACCGCTGTGATGACTGATACAAGGGCTTGATCAATAAAGTTGAACATTTTATTTCAAAGCTACTTGCATAACAATAGAACTCCAGTCATTTAGAAATCAGTGCACAATACAGCAGACACACTCAAATCATACAAGTGCAGGAACCCAGAAAACAATGTTAAGGTTTTTGAAATGTGTTTTTAGAAAAGACACAAAAGAAAAATAAAGATATCCATTGTTCTTACGATTTCTTGAACCATGCCATAACAGAGCTAGGCACAAAGTACAGGTAAGAGAAACAGACACAGTGAGAGCAATTTAACCTCTGGGACTTAACTGTAAAATTACTTAACAGACCATTTCATTGAACTAATATTGATACTATAAACAATCAAGCACACACTCCCTTGCTGCTACACACTGTTAGAATATCACCCTATATATAAACAACAAGACATGAACATTCCGCTTGGCACATTCCATATTTGTTTTGAGATTGCCAGAGGAGTACAATACGGCCTGTTGGGGAGATAATACACATGGCCAGAACACTCCTAGAACATTTGTAGTCAGTCACTGAAGGTGTAGGATTTTAACACGCAGCATTAGTATATTAGCCTAGTGAATGCTGGGTTCACCATTGAGCACAGCCATGGTCAGTCTGGTTTAACCAGACTATTAATATATTACTGTTAATAACAAACTAATATGATGCAGTTTAAATCACCACATTACCAATCACAGAAGGGCCTCCATACTATAGGGCTGTTGCAGTGACGTATTATCGCCACACCAGCAGTCAAGACCGCAGTAAAATTAAACGTGACAGTTGAGTAACGGTGTTCTCCTATTATGCACTCTGGACAAGCTTTGGTAGTAGCCAACTCACTAACTACCATCAGGTCCTTAACGGTCTGGTACTCAGGGCTCTATTGTCCCTCTAACCACTCTGATATCAATGTAAATGCATCAAAAAAAATCACATCAAACACTCATCATCATCGGTGTCATGCTTTTTAAAATTCACCTCACTGTGATCGATCAATTTGAAGAAAGGAGTTCAACAGCAGGTTGAAACAGAGTGTAAAACATGGTTGTTGTGGCAAAGCCTAACAATGAAATGGACAGCGCTTTCTATGGTGATTATTCATTCAAAACATCCATATGCATATTAGGGCTTATGCATACGCAATTATGATTGTGCCTTATACAATACATAGCCTACTGCATATTATACGTGGCAGAAAACCATAAAACAAAACTGATTTTGGATGTCTTTAGTACATAATTGGTCTAGCCTATAATCCAAAGCGAGGAAAAGTTGTCAAACTGTTCATATCTCCAACACTAGAGGCGCTATCTCAAATAGCTCATTAGTGTGACTACATGTTCTATGGTCAACTTCCTGTTCACATGTGGTCAAGGTTACTAATCTGAAGTGAGCACAAGTTCCTTATTTTTCCCCTTGAAAATCAAAAATTGGCACTTTACATTTTATGCAATAAAACTTTTAGGTATGAATGTTCAAAATGATAATTTTGCACTGAATGGAGGAGACAATAACGTGTCTTTTGATACTTTAGCTGCAGTCCTATGTTGAGCTAACCTTGAGATTTAGCACACGTCAGTTTGGGGCAAGTTGTCTCAATGACCTTGGGGAAAGTCTTCACGTGACAATTTGCCCCAGTATACATAGAACATGCTCAAAATACATTGTGATATTGTGTAATCAGCTCTGATAATAGTATTAAATGTTACTGTAAATGGATTATCATATAGACATATAGTTTAGAGCAGCAGACATATCCCTGGACTACACAAAACAAACTCTGGCGTGTGTGTCTACTAACACACTACATGCCTACTGTATGAGACAGTATATCCACACACAACTCTAAATTTGTGACACTGTATGAAGTAGTGTTATGAATTGCATTGTGGCAACAAGAATAGTAGACGGGAAGGTGGGCGTGATAAGCCTGTAATGAATCTGTAATTGCAATGAGGAAATGTGTTTTTGAAGGAAGGAAGGAAGGATGGTTAGAAATGATAAAAGAAAGACAGAATGGCAGCACACGACCTGGCATAATGTTAAAGGCAGTGAGGCAGGTGAAGTTGCAGAACAAATCAAATCAGGAGTACAGAGAAGGATTTTGCCATAAATTACTGTATTCTGACTAGGTATTGTCAAAGTTTACCAGAGAAGAAGTTGAAAGTCAGACAGCCATGCCAACAACCGTGGTAGGCTATACAAAGCCACGGCAGGTTTTTTCAGCTGATTTGGAGATGCAGCTTGTTCAGTATATTATTAGGTCAGCTGACATTTATTTTGGTCTGTTGCCAAGTGAGGTCAGAAGACTTGCCTACCAGTTTTCTGTGGCACACCAGCTGAAGTTCGCGCCAATGTGAGCAGAAAAGGAAAAGGCCAGCTCGGAGTGGTTTACAGGCTTCTTAAAGCGGCACCCAACGCTGTCGCTGAGAAAGCCAGATGCAACTAGCCTTGCCAGGGCAAGTAGCTTCAACAGAGAAAATGTTAATGCTTTCTTCGACAATGTCGCAGAAGTGCTACAGAAATAACCATTTGGACCAGGAGACATGGAATGTCGATGAAACTGGGGTGACCACTGAACATAAACCTGACAAAGTGGTGGGCAGACGTGGATTCAAACAAGTAGGGTCACTGACCTCCGCTGAAAGGGGAACCCTTGTCACACTGGCCTGTGCTGTCTCAGCCACAGGGAATAGTAAACCTCCATATTTTATATTCCCCGTGTCAACTTCCACAATCATTTCCTGATCAATGGGACACCTGGCAGCAAAGGAGGGGCAAATCCCTCTGGGTAGATTAAAGATGTGCACTTTGTTGACTTCCTGAAACATTTCGTCAAGCATACGAGGTGCTCAAAGGAGAAGCCCTGTTTACTCCTTTTGGACAACCATGAGTCTCATCTGTCCATTGATGGACTCTATTATGTCATTCCCACCCCATTGCTCTCATCGGCTTCAGCCCTTAGACAGGTTTGTCTACAGGCCACTAAAGAGGCACATCAACACCACGTGTGATGCCTGGATGAGGAACAATCCCAGGAAGACAACATCAATTTATGACATTCCTGGGATTGTTGCAATTGCCAATCCTCTGGTTGCAACACCCTTGAACATTCAGGCTGGCTTTAGGGTGGCTGGGGTACAACCTTACAACAGGGATGTATTTCTGGAAAACGAGTTTGCGCCATCCTACGTTACAGATCACCCCATTCAGAACCCAACCCTACCAGGCCCCAGCACCAACCCTGCCAGGCCCCAGCACTATTCCAGCCCTGCCAGGCACCAACCTGCCAGCCCCATTTCAGCCTAGCACGAGCTCAGACACAAACCTGTCCAGTTCAAAATGTGGATCTGCAAAGAACAAGAAGGAAGCTAAAAAAATAAATATTGTAGAAGAGTCATCGGATGAAGAGTGCTTCTGTCTCATCTGTGTGGAGCCATTTTCAAACAACATGCCAAAGGACACTTGGGTGAAGTGTGTGAGATGCAACAAATGGGCCCATGATGCTTGCACCTCAGGCCAGGCAATGTATTTGTGCCAGAACTGTGTTTCTGAAGATGAGTCTGATTAGTCAGATACGGATGTAGGCTGTTACAAAACTGTGCATTAGTGTGTACACTAAGACGTTAAACATTTAAGCAAGTTATCTGCAGAATTGAATTCCATTCCAACAATTACCGTGGATTTAAACTGAGACAAACTGAACAAGTTCCACAGACACGTGACTAACAGAAATTGAATAATGTGTCCCTGGGGGGGGGGGGGGGGGGTCAAAATCAAAAGTAACAGTCAGTATCTGGTGTGGCCACCAGCTGCATTAAGTACTGCAGTGCATCTCCTCCTCATGGACTGCATCAGATTTGCCAGTTGTTGCTGTGAGATGTTACCCCACTCTTCCACCAAGGCACCTGCAAGTTCCCAGACATTTCTGGGGGGAAATGGCCCTAGCCCTCACCATCCAATAGGTCCCAGATGTGCTCAATGGGATTGAGATCCGGGCTCTTCGCTGGCCATGGCAGAACACTGACATTCCTGTCATGCAGGAAATCCCACACAGAACGAGCAGTATGGCTGGTGGCATTGTCATGCTGGAGGGTCATGTCAGGATGAGCCTGCAGGAAGGATATCACATGAGGGAGGAGGATGTCTTCCCTGTAACGCACAGCGTTAAGATAGCTTGTTGTCATTGCAGGCACAGTCCGATGATGCTGTGACCATCCACCTCTAAATTGATCCCGCTCCAGAGTACAGGCCTCGGTGTAACGCTCATTCCTTCAACGATAAACGCGAATCCGACCATCACCCCTGGTGAGACAAAACTGCAACTCGTCAGTGAAGAGCACTTTTTGCCAGTCCTGTCTGGTCCAGCGATGGTGGGTTTGTGCCCATAGGCGATGTTGTTGCCAGTGATGTCTGGTGAGGACCTGCCTTACAACAGGCCTACACGCCCTCAGTCCGGCCTCTCTCAGCCTATTGCGGACAGTCTGACCACTGATGGAGGGATTGTGCGTTCCTGGTGTAACTCGGGCATTTGTTGTTGCCATCCTGTACCTGTCCCGCAGGTGTGATGTTCAGATGTACCGATCCTGTGCAGGTGTTGTTACACGTGGTCTGCCACTGCGAGGACGATCAGCTGTCCGTCCTGTCTCCCTGTAGTGCTGTCTTAGGCGTCTCACAGTACGGACATTGCAATTTATTGCCCTGGCCACATCTGCAGTCCTCATGCCTCCTTGCAGCATGCCTAAGGCATATGTTTTCATAATTAATTGTGTGGCACATTCCCTTTAGCTATACAGAATATCTCACCACCATGCATTTCTATCCCCTCAACCCTTTCCTTTATTCATTTCTAGAGCGTGCAGAGGGGCTGTCAACAGTTTAGTTAACATGTTTTCGCAACGAAACATTTAACATTGACGTTAACGAACCGATTACATTCAGTTTCCCAAATTCAGCACTTGGTAGCTGTAGGAACTGGGTTGGCGAGCCCATGGCATAGAGTTTGGGTGGAATATCACATGTCGCGCAGCAAGAGCATTCTCCTCAAACGGTGGGTGATGCATGGAGCGGCTCATATTAAGCGAAGCTCTGCTCTTAAACCGAAGCACCAGGCATCATTGAAAAACAGACCGTCGAGAACGCGCCAGGCCTCCATTCACAATTCGAGTGCATACAGATGGTGTCTTTTCCCCCCTGCCCATTTGATAATGGGCCATTCTAAATCTAAACTCATTTGACATATTAGTAAATATTAAATCGAGAATAGTCTGATGGGTGAAAATATGATCACTTGATGAAAGAACAGCTGTGCAGCCTGAGGCAAGGACTGGTTTGCGACTCTCAAATCATAAATAGCCTATAGTCACATCACGCAGGCCATATATGTTTTGATTCATACGGTTTGCATCATTCACAACTAAAGTTGCCAAATAACACTAAATCTAGCATATAGGACCTGTTTCAAATGATCACTTTTACGCTAAACATAGCCACTTCATATGTGCACTCGCTCCGGAATGGGAAGAATATCATTTTCTACGTTATTTAACTAAGCTCAATTATATTCTTCTTACTATTGAATAATATCAAATAATGGCACGGCACTTATAAGCATATCTTGTCAGCTAAATAAACAAGTATATGGCATGGAGCATAGACAGATAACATATTGTAGGCCAAGTCATATTCTGTTCTTCGGAAATACATTTCTTTATAACTGATTAAAATAGAAAATGGCTTTATTGTGATGGTGTATATTAAATTGATTTACTATCATTTTTTAAATGAACGGCGTGTATGCCTGTAGGCCCGGAGATGCTAAACGTGTTATTGTTAATTAACGTTCTTTTGCATGACAATAACCAGCTGAAAAATGTCATGACTGCCAAAGCCCTACCCACACATACAACTTTTTGAACATCGTTTACTTGTAATTTACTTATTTACTCCCATTAACTTGAAACCACCTTGACGGTCCTATGACACCAGGGTTGGGTCAATTTGAAAAATTGAAATTAGAATTGTTAACTTCCTGATTTGAAATGAAAACAGCCCCAACCCTGAAAGACACACCTGGTTTGGAACACAGCACTAGGTCTAAGTCCCAAATGGCACACTATTCCCTTTAAAGTACACCTCTTTTGACCAGGGCCCACAGGGGAAAGGGTACGATTTGGGATGCCACCAATATGTGCTTTAAAAATCGGTCCTATGCTCTAAACTGCACCTGTTGAAGTGAAGTGTTCACTGGAAACACTTGAAAATGGCACAATAACAACCATCATTCAACTCTACTGACACACACTGAGTGCGGTTGCACGCACACACACTTGTTATATTCTTATTTTACTTTGCAGTTGCAATTGATTAAGTTAAAATACTTTTTAGCCCATCCTCAATCTTGACTTAAAATGTACCATGTATTATAACATAAAAAATTCTAAACACACCAACAGAAAATCAGTTATGCCTAAATGTACACAAAACATACTTATAACATAGAAATGTTCAGAAATCATTTCAATTAAATAAATCAAGTACAGGCAATCACACAATCAAGCGCTCTTTGTGTTTATAAAACACAATATAACTTGTTTTTTGCTGATCGCTCCTAAAAACCGTAATACCATACAGAAACAAGTCAGCTTACTGACTGACGGTCAACAATTAAATCAACAGAATAACCAACATATGACTCATCTCTTTCAGGGTGAACGTGCAGCAAATTAATTTAGAAGTTTGTCACAAAATAAATAGGCCTACTTTAGGTACTAGAAATGTATTCAGTTGATACACTCATCGGCCAGTTTATTAGGTACACCACCCTGTTCACAAATATGAGTCATTCATTAAGACAGTGAGTCACGTGGCCATGGCTTGCTATATAAAGCAGGCAGACATCGAGGCATTCAGTTACTGTTTGATTGAATGTTAAAATATGCAAAAGAAGTGACCTCAGCGACATTGAGCATGGTATGATCGTTGGTACCAGGGGCGCCGGATCCAGTATCTCAGAAAGGCCGCCCTCCAGGACAGTGTATAGAATTGACCAAGAATGGGGCAACAAACAAAACACATCAAGTCAGCAGCAGTCCTGTGAGTGAAAACAGCTCGTTGATGAAAGGTAGAAGGAAATGGCAAGATTCATGCAAGCTAACAGGCAGGAACGCACAACTCGTCGACCATTGTCACGGATGGGCTATTGCAGCAAAGGACCACACCAGGTTCCACTCCTATCAGCTAAAAACAAGAAGAAGTGGCTCCGGTGGGCAAGCAATCACCAACACTGGACAATTGAGGAGTGGACAAACATCACAGTGAGTTCAGTTTATTTGAGGTACCTGCACAGTCCCCAGACCTCAACCCTATAGAGCATCTATGGGATGAGATGGAACGGGCTGTTGTTTCACATCATCAATGTACCGCCGTCCAATCTGCAGCAACTGCTTGACACCATCGGGTCAGCAGGGACCAACATCCCTGTGGAACTTTTCCAACACCTTGTAGAATGCCCAAAGAATTCAGATTGTGCCTAATAAACTGTCCGGTGAGTGTATGTTATATCTGAGGGGAGCTATTCGTATTGAATAAATCAAGCTACAGTTGTGTTGCTATGGTTACAAACGGTAATGACAGGAGGAGGGGTTGAATAGAGGATGGGAGTTTCTGGTTGGTTATGACTCAGATGTAACAACCGCCCAACACACACCCTTTAGTGGTTCAAGTGCTCAAGGTAGAAATAGCCTCCAACTACAGATCTAGGATCAGATTATCCCAACCCCAATTCTATTGGGTGTGATGATAAAATGTATATTATCTGACCCTGCATCAGCGATTAATTAGGGGCAACTTCCACCTTGATGGTATTTGGGGGTTATTCTTTGATACCTACAAGGCTGCCTATCACTTGACTCACACACAAATACCACAACTCTACATTATGTAGTTTACACAGTTCATCAACAGAGTATCAGTCTCTGACGGCATACTGCATGTGGGTGTCCATGGCTAGTCTGTCCATCCACTATTGTCTTCCCACTGGTGGCGGAGGTTGCGATGACTATGGTTCCCAGACAATCAGAGCAGAAAGTGTGATTGGCCAAGTCTCTCAAGGTGACTCAGTGTTGCCATGCACTGTTAGCTTGACAGCCCGAATGCGCACACACATATACACATGCTCGCCTACATAAACACAAATCAGGCGTGTGTACTGAACGCACACACAAGCAGCAGTTTGGCAACAGTTCTGCGGCAGTACCTCTAGCTGAATCCCTGGTCATATCGGCCCTGGATCATCATATTCAGTAAAGGACCAACCTACAGTACAGACAACACAGATTAATGAAAACATTTACATTAAAACAAAGTCAGTTGTTGGAAACATAAGGGCCTACTATTAGGTAAGATAGTGTATAATGTAGCTATAGCATTGTTTCATTGAGTGTCCTGTCCTCTTTGAACTGCACCACATCCCCCCCCCTCCTCCATTCACTTTGTACTGTACCAAATCCCCCCCTCCTCCATTCACTTTGTACTGTACCACATCCCCCCCTCCTCCATTCACTTTGTACTGTACCAAATCCCCCCCTCCTCCATTCACTTTGTACTGTACCACATCCCCCCCAATCATCCATTCACTTTGTACTGTACCAAATCCCCCCTCCTCCATTCACTTTGTACTGTACCACACCCCCCCCCCCCTCCTCCATTCACTTTGTACTGTACCACATCCCCCCCCTCCTCCATTCACTTTGTACTGTACCACATCCCCCCCCCCTCCATTCACTTTGTACTGTACCACATCCCCCCCCCCTCCTCCATTCACTTTGTACTGTACCAAATCCCCCCCTCCTCCATTCACTTTGTACTGTACCACATCCCCCCTCCTCCATTCACTTTGTACTGTACCACATCCCCCCCCTCCTCCATTCACTTTGTACTGTACCACATCCCCCCCCTCCTCCATTCACTTTGTACTGTACCACATCCCCCCTCCTCCATTCACTTTGTACTGTACCACATCCCCCCTCCTCCATTCACTTTGTACTGTACCACATCCCCCCTCCTCCATTCACTTTGTACTGTACCACCCCCCCTCCTCCATTCACTTTGTACTGTACCACATCCCCCCCCCTCCTCCATTCACTTTGTACTGTACCACATCCCCCCCTCCTCCATTCACTTTGTACTGTACCACCCCCCCCCCCTCCTCCTCCATTCACTTTGTACTGTACCACCCCCCCCTCCTCCTCCATTCACTTTGTACTGTACCCCCCCTCCTTCATTCACTTTGTACTGTATCCCCCCCCCCCCCCCTCCCTCCTTCTGCACTATTCCTACAGGACTAACTACATACAGAGCAGCCTGACGGAATGTCATTCATTTGATTTAATGTCATGTTCTAGTTCTGGAACCAGTGAGAATCTTGGACCTCAGAGCTGTGAAATCTCATTTGATGTTCTAGAAAAGGTGTGACTCAGAATGACTCTGAGGTAGTCATGTTCTAGCTCTGAAATCATTGGGTAGATGGGATCTTCGGTAGCCTGGTCCAGATATGTTTGTGCTTAGGTTTACCCAACTATCGCGGTCATGCCAGATATAACAACAACAGTCAGAGGTGTTGGCTTCAGCAGCACATACAGATACCAGGCTAGATCTCCCATAAATACTATCATAATATTCCACCCGTCTGTCCAGTTCCAGTACCTCGTGTGGGTCTCCCAGTGCCTCCCCCAGCATCTTCTCTATGTTTCTCATGATTGCCACCTTCTGATGGGCTCTCAGTGGGTTTTCTATCCTCTTGGGCGTTGGCGCACCCTGGGGGAAAGATAGATCATATAGTAAGGACAGAACATGAGCTCAAATTCCATTTCTATGAGTAAGGATGTGTCGTGGTGATTCAAGTTTATTTAAAATTACTAGTAAAGACAGTGCATCCTGCTGAGTGGAAAAAAATCCCTCAATGCAAAATTATTCATTTCACCAATATTTTGACTAACGCTGCCTCCTTCGGGGTGCCACAACATTTGTTGACATGAATGTAGTAAAGGTGATACTGTCAGTGATATGAGACATGGTGACATATTTCAGTGAGTTCATACACAATATATCCAAAAGTATGTGGACAGACACACCAGCTGCTGTCATGTGTATAAAATCGAGCACACAGCCATGCAATCAATCTCCATAGACAAACATTGGCAGTCGAATGGACTTACTGAAGAGCTCAGTGACTTTCAACCTGTTCACCGTCCTAGGATGCCACCTTTCCAACAAGTCAGTTCATCAAATGTCTGTGCTGCTAGAGCTGCCCCCATCAAATGTAAGTGCTGTTATTGTGAAGTGGATACGTCTTGGAATAACTACGGCTCAGCTGCAAAGTGGTAGGCTACACAAGCTCACAGAATGGGACCGCCAAGTGCTGAAGCACGTAGCGCATAAAAATGGTCTGTCCTCGGGTGGAACACTGACTACCGAGTTCCAAACTGCCTCTGGATGCAACGTCAGCACAAGAACTGGAGTGATGAATTACGCTTCACCATCTGGCAATCTGACAGATACATCTGGGTTTGGTGGATGCCAGGAGAAAGCTACCTGCCACAATGTGTAGTGCCAACTGTAAAGTTTGGTGGAGGAGGAATAATGGTCTGGGGCTGTTTGTCATGGTTTGCGCTAGACCCCTTAGTTCCAGTGAAGGGAAATCTTAACGCTCCAGCATACAATGACATTCTAGATGATTCTGTGCTTCCAACTGTGTGGCAACAGTTTGGGGAAGACCCTTTTCTCTTTCAGCATGACACTGACCCTGTGCACAAAACAAGGTCCATACAGAAATGGTTTGTCGAGACTAGAGCGGAAGAACTTGACTGGCCTGCATAGAGAACTGTCCTCAACCCCATCGAACACCTTTGGGATGAATTTGAACGACGACTGCGAGCCAGGCCTAATCGCCCAACATCAGTGCCCTACCTCACTAATGCTCTTATGGCTGAATGGAAGCAAGTCCCCGCAGCAATGATCCAACATCTAGTGGAAAGCCTTCCCAGAAGAGTGGAGGCCGTTGTAGCAGCAAAAGGGGGGACCAACTTTGATTTTGGAATGAGATGTTCGACGAGGAGATGTACACATACTTTTGGTCATGTACTGTACCTTGTACCAGAAGTTGACAGTGATGGTCACGCCACCACTCAGCAGGGACTCAATGTGGTGCCACCTGAGTTAGCCGTGAAAAGAAAAGAGAGCAGGATTAGCAGATAATTTACAATGTCACCCACAGGTCAAACTATCAAGTCAGGTTCCACAATGCCACAATGTTGGTATTTCAACGACAGCATCCTTAGTGAGAAAACAGCATCACACATGCTACATAACATCTCTTACAAATACAGGGCTTAGTTACAGATACACTGTACATACCCTCACATTCTGATTGGGGGTGGGGGTTCGTTCTACTAAGCTAACATATATAATTGTTTTAAGATGGTCATACCAAGGATCATTTACCTATTTGATGTGGAATGTTAGTACCCCTTTAGGTGTTAAAAATAAATATTATTATAGATTTGAGAAACATTGAATTTGGCCATACTGCTACTAGCCCGCAGAACTAGCCCATAGAAACACTTTGAGTAACAGATTCATTCATGGAAAAAGTTTTTAAAAATACATTAAAGGGAAGTTTGTTTTAAAGTGTCTGTCCTACAAAGCATTTGGAAAGTATTCAGATCCCTTCCACTTTTCCACATCGTGTTACGTTACATCCTTATTCTAAAAATTCTGATCAGTCTACACACAATACCCCATAATGACAAAGAGAAAATTGGTTTAGACATTTTTTGCAAATGTATAAAATACAAATACCTTATTTACATAAGTATTCAGACCCTTTGCCATGAGACTCGAAATTGAGCTCAGGTGCATCTTGTTTCAAAATGTTTCTACAACTTGATTGGAGTCCACCTGTGGTAAATTCAATTGATTGGACATGATTTGGAAAAGTTACATACCTGTCTATATAAGGTCCCAAAGTTGACAGTGCATGTCAGAGCAAAAACCAAACCATGAGGTCAAAGGAATTGTCTGTAGAACTACAAAACAGGATTGTGTAGATGAACAGATCTGGGGAAGGGTACCAAAACATTTCTGCAGCATTGAAGGTCCTCAAGAACACAGTGCAGGGATGCAAACTGGTAAGGGCCAAAAAAAAAGGTGATTTTCTTTTGTTGTTGCACCGAAACAAGAAAAAAAGTCCCTGCTAAGGGGAAAGGCAGGCTTTATCTAATTAAACAACAAATAATATGATCTACATGCTCAGTCTGTGTGTGTAAAATGAAGTGGTTAATGTGAACCTAATTCACCAGAAAAAAATGTAAGGAAAGCAATCCGATGTTATTACTTGCCTAGACTTTACTGCAAATGACACTCAAGTCTTGAGAAAAAACAATACACTAATATTGCAGTTAGCCATGACAGCCTTTATAATAGAATGCTTGTGACCACACACATCTAATTATTGCACTTGGGAAAAAACTTCTTAAAGTAGAAATAGAATGAAACAAACATATTTTTGCTCTAATATAGTGGCCACAATAGTATTCATTGATCAAGTGCACAAGGCTACAAAATAACATTCACCAAGTAAAACATGTAATAATCCCCCACTCATTCACAAGTGGTACTGTCAAGTTCAACACAACAAAAGCAATATCAGAAAAGATCACCAACCATTTCGAATTCCACAGTACCTTCTCCATAATGCAATCTGGTTTCCAAGCTGGTCATGGATGCACCTCAGTCACACTCAAGGTCCTAAACGATATCATAACCGCCATCGATAAAAGACAGTACTGTGCAGCCATCTTCATCGACCTGGCCAAGGCTTTCGACTCAGTCAATCACAGCATTCTTATCGGCAGACTCAATAGCCTTGTTTTCTCAAATGACTGCCTCGCCTGGTTCACCAACTACTTCTCAGATAGAGTTCAGTGTGTCAAATCACAGGGCCTGTTGTCCGAACCTCTGGTAGTCTCTATGGGGGTGCCACAGGGCTCAATTCTCAGGCCGACTCTTTTCTCTGTACATGTCAATGATTTCGCTCTTGCTGCTGGTGATTCTCTGATCCACCTCTACGCAGACGACACCATTCTGTATGCCTCTGGCCCTTCTTTGGACACTGTGTTAACTAAACTCCATTCGAGCTTCAATGTCATACAACAATCCTTCCGTGGCCACCAACTGCTTTTAAATGCTAGTAAAACCAAATGTATGCACTTCAACAAATCGCTGCCCCACATGACTGACTGGCATCACTACTCTGGACGGTTCGGACTTAGAATATGTGGACAACTACAAATACCTAGTTGTCTGGTTAAACTGTAAACTCTCCTTCCAGACTCACATTAAGCATCTCCAATCCAAAAGTAAGATAACGTTACTTAACGCTAACAATACTTGTTCCATCACACTTTCTCCCTCACCTCAAACTTTCCAAATGCCAGTTGTTTTTCAGTTACAGCTCATGAAGAACTCATCACCTTCTCACCCCTGTCTCCATGGTCATGCTTCTCACCTACCTCTTCGTTATCGTTCAGGGGCGCGCTGCTGTAAATGGCAGACTGCCTTTCTACTCTCTGCTGTCTATCCAGAGCATGCGCTGATGCTGTAATTAGCAAATTGGTTGCTCTTCTCTCTTCAGTCGCGTGCTGCATTCTGCTGTTATGTGAACGATTGGCTAAGCCTTGGATACAGCCAGTATTGCTCCAAATGCACATCACTCATTCGCTTATAGCCAGTAGTCTGATCCCAAGCCCCCCCTCCCTCCCAAACTCATCGGATCTACACAAATCACATAAGTCACTTATTTTGGACACAAAACGGCAAATTTCGCAGAAAGGTGATTAGTTTGCATCCCTGACAGTGGCCTCCGTCATTCTTAAATGGAAGAAGTTTCGAACCACCGAGACCCTTCCTAGAGATGGCTGCCCGGCTAAACTAACCAATCTGACAAAGCTCCGGAGTTCCTCTGTGGAGATGGGAGAACCTTCCAGAAGGACAACCAGCTCTGCAGCACTCCACCAATCAGGCCTTTACGGTAGAGTGGCCAGATGGATCAACTCCTCAGTAAAAGGCAGGCCAGATGGATCAACTCCTCAGTAAAAGGCACATGACATCCCGCTTGGAGTTTGCCAAAAGGCATCTGAAGGACTTTCAGACCATGAGAAACAAGATTCTCTGGTCTGATGAAACAAAGATTTAACTATTTGGCCTGAATGCCAAGCGTCACGTCTAGAAGAAACCTGGCACCAACCCTACGGTGAAGCATGGTGGCAGCATCATGCTGTGGGGATGTTTTTTAGCGGCAGGGACTGGGAGACTAGTCAGGATTGAAGGAAAGATGAACAGAGAAAAGTACAGAGAGATCTTTGATGAAAACCTGCTCCAGAGTGCGGCGAAGGTTCACCTTCCAACAGGACAAAGACACAAAGCACACAGCCAAGACAATGCAGGAGTGGCTTCGGGACAAGTTTCTCAATGTGCTTGAGTGGCCCAGCCAGAGCCTGGACTTGAACATCTCTGGAGAGACCTGAAAATAGCTGTGCAACTATTATCCCCCATATTGAAACATTTTTTGGGCTCTAAAACTACCTCCATATACACGGAGTATAGAAAACATTAAGGACACATTCCTAATATTGAGTTGCTACCACCCCTTTTGCCCTCAGAATAGCTTCAATTCGGTCGGGCATGGACTCTACAGGGTGTCGAAAGCGTCCCACAGGGATGCTGGCCAATGTTGACTCCAATGCTTCCCACAGTAGTGTCAAATTGGATGGATGTCCTGTGGGTGGTGGACCATTCTTGATACACACGCCAAACTGTTGAGAATGAAAAATATAGCAGCACTACAGTTCGAGACACAAACCGCTGCACCTACTTCCATACCCAGTTCAAAGGCACTTACATATTTTGTCTTGCCCCTTCACCCTCTGAATGGCACACATACACAATCCATGTCTCAATTGTCCCAAGGCTTGAACATCCTTCTTTAACCTGTCTCCTCCCCTTCATCTACATTGATTGAAGTGGATTAAACACCTAGTCAGTCTATGTATTGGAAAGAGCAGGTGTCCTTAATGTTTTGTCCACTCCGTTAATACTTCCATTCATTTTTTTAACTGGTACTGGGCTACCTACAGACGAGTCTGGTGAGGCTTGTGGATGTCCATAGAGGGGTCACAATGTGTACCCCAAACTGTTAGGATGCTACAAACAGAAGTGTTTGTGAGAGTCTCTCCTTTCCATAATATTACTTTTTAGGCCAAATCGCTATTGAGTTTTTCTTAGGATGTCTCCTGGTCTGACAAACACCGCTGTAGCTCGGCCACCTGCCACTGCAGATGTGGAAGGCCGACATTGGCAGATGTGGTAGATTGAGACTCAACCCATCTCTAGCTTAGACGGATTTTGATGTGGATTTTTTTATTATGCTATTTGATTTCTGTGGGGGGGGGGGCGTGGACATCGACTCTAGGTGGTTATTAAACAGCTCTTACCAGTACATGGGGATGTAAAGAACATCTCCGGGGCCGACCACAGTCTCATAGCCCACAACATTCTTGAAGTTGGGAAACCTCTCATAGTCAGGGTTCTCAAAGTCAACCTAAAAATGGCATAATCAAAATTGCTGTTAGTTGGATTAATTAAAATCAAAACAGAAACAGTTGAGAAACAGAAAATCCATGCATATCAAATAAAACAGTGTTGTGTGTGGCACATTCCACAAACCTTTTTACCGGTTTCAATTGGGACTACAATGGAAATAAGTTACTTCGTTATCCTCAATAATTTTTTTATGCATTGTGTCCACGTGCGGTTGATTATGTTTTTAAATGGTCAAATACATTTTATCAAAAAGTAGGGGTTACCTGGCTCTGCCTGTCACAGGGGTGGTGAACAGGGAAGGGGTAGAGACACTCAAACTGGTCCGGAGGGAAGAGGATACACCTTTTGTAACCTTTGATTTGTGCAAAGAAGTTCTGCTGCTCGTCATAATGGGCTGGCGTTACATTGCCTACAAACATTGAGCAGATCACAAGATTATCGATCCGTCTATGCAAGTGCAATGCTCTTAAGCTAATTTCAGCTGATTTAAGGCGAGTGGATTTCTTTCATAACGTCCTTTCCACAAGGCCTTTTACTGCATATTGAGACAGTAGTTCACTCTTTCCATCAGCAATATGTGGCACCCACATGGTAGATATTATTTATATAATTTCCTTGTCTGACATGACTAGGGAAATCACCTGCTAGTCATCAGCCCCATGCCTCGAAGCCCCAGAGTCCCTTCCTTACCCTCCATTCCCTCACCCTCTACACATAAAGGTCTATACCCGCACATACAGGTCTATACCCGCAATGCCTGTATGCCCGTTAGGTCTCTGCTATAGGGCTCTTACCCTCCACGCCTATAAGCAGCAGGCTAGAGGTGAGGTGGCCCCAATTCTTCTTCCTCTGCTGCTTGGTGATCCAGCTATCCCCTGTATCTATAGGCCGCAGCTTGCCAGGTTCCCTAATAGCCCCTTGGTCCCGTATCCTAGAAGCACTTCCTCAGACCCCTCCACAGGTTGGCATTTAGTGGGATGACTCATGTACTGGAGGAAGCTCTACAGGGTGGTCACTAGCTGGCACAGTCAAAAAGTTATAAAATCTGATTTGAAACATAACCCTAATCACAATGCTAACCTTATACCCAAACCTAACCTTAAATGAAGACGAAAATTGTCATTTTAGTTTAAGATTTATCCCAATAAACGTCAACCTGCGTCCCTTCCTTACCCTCCATGCCTATGAGGAGCAGGTTGGAGGTGAGCTGGCCCCAGTTCCTTTTGCTCTGCTGCTTGTTGATCCAGCTCCAGTTGAAACCCAAGAAGTCCACCACGATCTTCCTGCCCACAGTGTCGTTCAGGGTCTGCTGCAGGTACACCCTAGGAGGATGATTAGAATTCAATAGAATAAGTCCATCTGCGGAGACGGAAATGGATCTTCTGTTTTGCACATATTTTCATAAGAGCACAGCCCCTGAGAGAGCTGCAGTACAGTGCCCCTGGAGTTAGTTGTGGAGCAGAATGTGGACAGATACACAAAGATAGGATAAGACTGATAAGACTGTCCTTCATGCAACTAATTGACCAACGTCGGTTCAATTATTTGAATTTCATTTCGTTCAGTTTTTTTTCTTTCTGTGAGCTCAAAGGCGCAGTTTATCTAGAGAGAAAATCAGATCAAGCCCAAGCTGTGCAAAACAAATATAATAAACACAACTAAAATATTTTATGAAAGTAAAGTAATGTTACTAAATGACGGTTAACAAGTGATAAGCAGTAATAGGAAGTCACTACCATCATGGGACTTTTAATTGCTTTCTTCTGTGTTGTTATAGCATTCAACCCACATAATGCATAGTGCATTTAATGTCTAAAATAATTATCGAAACCAATTTTTTATTTATCGTTGAACCAACCTTCAAAAGCATTAATCGCTTGATTTGGAGCAAACTTCTTCCTACCAATGAGTAAGACATAAGGAGGCCCCTTACACTTCAGTGTTGTGATGCAAAAATTCTAGCAAAATGTATAGCACATATAATTAAAATGGTATTGTCGGACATTATTCATTATAAATCAGACAGGTGTTTTACATGGACGATACAAAGGAGATAATATAAGTACTGGAAACAATAGAACACCATTGTCAGCTATTCATAGCTGACTTTGAAAAGGCTTTTGATAAAGTATTACTGAAGTTTATATATAAATGCCTGGAACATTTAAATTTAGCAGAATCTCATAAAATGGGTTAAAATCATGTATTGTAACCCTAGGTGTAAAATAGTAAATAATGGCTACTTCTCAGAAACGTTTAAACTGTCAAGAGCGCTAAAACAAGGTTGTCCACTATGGGCATATCAATTTAATATGGCCATCGAAATGTTAGCTGTTAAAATCAGATCCAACAATAATATCAAGGAATTAGAAATCATTAGTTTAAAAACAACGGTGTCATTGTATGCTGATGATTCATGGTTTCTTTTAAATCCACAACTTGGATCCCTCAGAGGATCTAGATAATTTTTCTAACCTCTCTGGATTACAACCAAATTATGATCAAATGTACTAGATTACATATTGGATCACAAAAAAAAAATACAACTTTCACATGACTCTGTAGTTTACCAATAAAATGGTCTGACAGTGATGTGGATATACTGGGTATACATATCCCCAAAATAAATGATCTCACTACAGTACATTGTTATAGAAAGTTAGCAAAAATAGATAAGATCTTGCTACCATGGAAAGGTAAATACCCATCTATTTGTGGAAAAATTAACCCTGATTAACTCTTTAGTCATATCCCAGTTTACCTATTTACTTAGGGTCTTGCCTACACCTTTCCCAGCTGCTCCAGAAACACCATCCTCTTGTTCCGCTTCCGAGGCATCCAGTCAGGCTTGATCTCTCGCCATATGACAAAGGCGTTGTAGGAGGACACGTCGAGGATGTTGTGGAAGACGACCAGGGGCCAGCGGGCAGTCATCCGTCTGCAGCTGTACGTGCCGACCACCTTGTCTAGGTTGTCCACGCCGCCCTTGTTGCAGTTGTAGTCTAGGATGACGGCCAGTTCCTGTCGCGGCGATCGCTGACTTGGGCCTCTGTGTGCAGCGTGGTCAGAAGTAGCACATTCTTATTTTTCTTTGCCAGGTAGGACACTAGAGTGGCGGTGGGTGTGAAGGCAAACCTGGATGACAGGACCTGTTTGCCCTTTGACTCGAGCAGGGCCGGCGGGAGCTCGGCCTTGTTCTTTCTCACCGTGCCCACCATGGTGAGGTTACTCTCGAAGAGCCGCTATCCCAGTTCGTAGGAGGTGAAGAAACTGTCACAGGTGACATTGCGTCCGCTTGTCAGATCGAGGACAACGCGCGCATCCCTTGGTTCTTCTCGGGGCCTCCGCTGGCCGCCTTGCCGATTTACACTTGCAGCTTCCAAGTGTAGCTGGACTTGGCGTCGCAGGCCACCCACGACTTGATGCCGTATTTCACCGGCTTGCTGGGAATTAACTGACGGAAAGGACAGCAGCCTTTAGCAAGGGGAGAAGAGATTAGCCTCATTACTGGCTCATTGGGGCCAACGGCGTTTATGTTACACACACATCTACTACCTCTATACACATATATACATACGTACACACACACACACAACCTCTGTGTGTTGCTCGTCCACTGTCACGTCAGGCCCTGGGGTGTAGAGGGCCGGCAGCCGCGCCTCCCAATGGTCTCAGACCTCTCGTATGGCTGCGAGTTTGTCCGTGGCGAGTCTTGAGGGTCTCGACTGGCGATCATCGAATCGCAGCAGCATCGAGTACTTGTGAAAGTCCTGAGCGGCATGGTGGCTCGGAACACGGTCCTGCCACTCTCCGCGTCCCACAGGCTGGCCGCGGCCTTGCCTCGGGACCTGTAGACACCCGCTAGGATCAGCAGCCCTACGTAGGCGCGCAGGTCGGTGGCGTCCATGTGCAGATTTGTCATTTCCAGAATTATCCTTTCTATCGCTGGTGTGACGAACTGGTGGAAGGTGGACGCCATATCACGGGCGTGAGTCACGGCATAGGCCGTAGGGCCCGGAGTCTTGTCCGGGCCAGCGTGGCAGATCACACGGGCCCTGTGGCGGCCACAGGCCACCATTTGATTTTGCCGTTTTTCGACAGCAACGTCTCCCTTTGGGCTCGAGCCGAGGCGATCTCTTCCTCGTGTTCATCCTCGGGCGCTTCCTCCGGGTCTTCCTCCGAAGAGCGCGAAGACGCCTGGTCGGCCTCGCACTCGGGGTTGTGTATTCCTCCCAGTCTTCCTCCTCCTCGGAATCGGAGTAGTCTTCTTGGTCAATGCTGAAGATCTGTTCTAGAACCTGCGCAGCGGTGAAACACACGACCATGGCGGCCTGGGTCCACTGAGCAGCGGGGAAGAGCACACGGCACAGGGGAAACGATGACTGTGTGCCGCTGACAATATTAGTATCCTCTCTACGGCCAGCTTACACGAGAGACCATGTGAATCAACGAGGCGCGTGTTCGCCCATTGTGCCACCGTGCATAAGTAGCCGTGCACTACTGGGCTGACCTCTTGCACACACAGCGGGGCATGTCTGGACGTGTGTTGCCCTGGCTTGGTCACCCCCACCACACACAGTAGCACACACAATAGCATACACCTCCCTAGTGGCTGGCTGGGTCACTCCGAGCACAGAGGGGGAGCCGCACACAACCTCGCCACACACAGACTCTCTACACACACAGTACACACAATAACATATGCCTCACTAGTAGCTGGCTGGGCCATGCTGACCCCCAGCACAGAGGGGGAGCCCTCCAAACACAGGGCCTGGGTCACTCTGACCCCGAGGACAACGAGAGTGTTAAACACTATTATTGCGCACAAAGTCCATGCAACTTGTTAAGCAAATTTTAATTCCTGAAGTTATTTAGGCTTGCCATAACGAAAGGGGTTGAATAAGACATGCAAACTTTACATTTAATTAATTAGTTAAAAAAATAAAAAAACATAATTCCACTTTGACATTATGGGCTAGTGCATGTAGGCCAGTGACAAAATATTGATTGAATCCATTTTAATTCAGGCTGTAACACAATTTTTTTGGGAAAAAAAAAATGAAATGGGAAATGAAGAGGAATGTAATTGAATAGGGACAGTTGAACTGAAAATCACTTCCATAGGAGTTTGCATCAGGAGTCAAGTGTACTCAGGAAGATTACGTACATCAGGAAATGAAAGCTTGTTTTGCCAATATAAACCTTCCTCTCGGCTCAGGAGAAAGCATTCCTTTCCAAACCACAAAGAATGATTTAAATCAGAATCAAAAAACAGTATTGCCATGCAACAAATGTTACAAGGAATCTTTGTACTGTTGTGGTGGTTTTGTGCAAACTTAAATTTGACAGAAAACTTAATTTGACTGAATAAATCTACAGATATTTGGACACAAGCAGCAATCATTAGTTCTAAGGAAGGGGCTCAGTGCAGTAAGTGATATGAGTGAGTACGTGTGTCCCAGGCCAAGTAACTCAGTCAGATGAGAGTGGTACAAAGTGTTCCCAAGGTGCCGACGTAAAACGCTTAAGTCATTCAACAGAGCTATCCATTTCAGTTCCTGCATTAGATTTCACTGGATACACACTTTACTTTCCACTGCTGAGCACTTACCAGCACACCAGCAATGTAAACACCTAGACTGGATAGAGTGTAATTTTTTATTCAGCATTGAGAAAATGTAGAAAATCAACTGTCCCTAAGGACCTAGCTCAAATGCAGCAGGACATATACCTACCCATTTAGACAAAAACATTACCTCTCGTCTCCTCCCTCTTCCTGTGTTTTCTCCATTTTCTCCACAAAATCAGAGAATTTCATGTCTATCCGTCTAGACTTGGGTAAAAAGTTCTCAAAGTTGGCCATTTTCTTCTCGTCATAGTAGAGGAATTTGTGGTTTTCCGCTATGTACACAGAGAAGTCCCCGCTCCCAATGTTCTCCTGCAGGTACTCGACGTCCCACTTCAGAGCCGGATACACTAGATTGGTGTCTGTTAAAACCAATGGTTCCTGGAAACAAAAAAAGTAGGACATGTTAGATAAGATTAGAATAACAGAAATGAATGGAATTAAGCTTTTCATCACATTAACAAAAACAGCATACATGCAAAGACTGCATGTACTCTGATCTACCCATTACTTATAATATAGGACTGAAGCAAGCGAAAATTGCCTTTAATTCAATAAAATGCATGAAACCTTTTTGCATAATTTGTGGACACATACATGCATTACTAATAGTAATAGACCTACAGTGCATTTGGAAAGTATTCAGACATCAACTTTTTACAAATTTTGTTAAGTTACAGGTTGTTGTTTTAAATGTTTTTTATTTTTTTATCTACACACAATACCCCATAATGCTAAATCAAAAACAGGTTTAAAATTGTTTGCAAATGTATAAATAAATAAAATAACTGACATGACATTTATATAAAGTATTCAGACCCTTTACTCAGTACGTTGTTGAAGCACCTTTGGCAGCGATTACAGGCTCAAGTCTTCTTGGGTATGACGCTACAAGCTTGGCACACCTGTATTTGGGGAATTTCTCACATCCTCTCAAACTCTGTCAGGGTGGATGGGGAGCATCGCTGCACAGCTATTTTCAGGTGTCTCCAGAGATGTTTGATCGGGTTTAAGTCCAGGCTCTGGCTGGGCCACTCGAAGACATTCAGAGACTTGTCTCAAAGCCAGTCCTGCGTTGTCTTGGCTGTGTGCTTAGGGTCGTTGTCCTGTTGGAAGGTGAACCTTCGCCCCAGTCTGAGGTCCTGAGCGCTCTAGAGCAGGTTTTCATCAAGGATCTCTCTGTACTTTGCTCCGTTTATCTTTGCCTCGATCCTGACTAGTCTCCCAGTCCCTGCCACACAATCTTGCTTTCATCAGAACAGATCATCTTGTTTCTCATGGTCTGAGAGTCCTTTAGGTGCCTTTTGCCAAACTCCAAGCAGGCTGTCATGTGCCTTTTACTGAGGAGTGGCTTCCGTCTGGCCACTCTACCATAAACGTCTGATTGGTGGAGTGCTATAGAGATGGTTGTCCTTCTGGTAGGTTCTCCCATCTCCACAGAGGAAATCTGGAGCTCTGTCAGAGTGACCATCGGATTCTTGGTCACCTCCCTGACCAAGGCCCTTCTCCCCGATTGCTCAGTTGTGCCAGCTCTATGAAGTGTCTTGGTGGTTCCAAACTTCATCATTCTTAAATGGAAGGAGGCCACCGTGTTCTTGGGGACCTTCAATGCTGCAAAGAAAATGTGGTACCCTTCCCCAGATCTGTGCCCTGACACAATAGCCCAAATCTGAATCATACAGCTGACGAAAACAGTTGCTTTTTCCAATATTGTTGTGATATGCCATCATGGCATTTGAAGTTTGGACATTGTGCTTTACAAGCTATCAGATCCGACCTAAAACAACTCATTCACCTCCCAGCCATCATTGCTCCATTTCTGGTCAAGACTCAATTCCTCCTCCTCCCCCATCCGAGTTCACCACAGGTCATAAGTGGGACCACCATCCTTTTCGTACTTTCCCACTTCCCTCTCAAAAAGCTATATTTGGATCACAGAGGCAACTGGCCTCACACTGCTCATGTCAGCATGATTCTAATAAAAAAAAATGCTGTATAACGACCAAGGAATACCATATAGAGTTGACTCTATAGGCCATGGATGGGCACCTCCAGTCCTCTGGGGCCTGACTGGTGTCACACTTTTGCCCCAGCGAACACATCTGACACCAATAATCAACTAACCATGATCTTCAGTTTAGAATGCAATTAGTTTAAATCAGCTGTGTTGATTACGGATGACGGGGGAAAAAAATCTGACACCACTCCAGCCCGAGTACCGGAGTTCCCCATCCCTGCTATTGGCTATACTGAAGACCTACCCGAGGTGCAACTTTAAGGCAAGGACATCTTTTAAAACTATTTTGATACTCACCTCATGTCCTGATAATATGAATGAGAACGTAGTCCATTTTGTTTTGAAATCAGTATTTGTCCATCTCTACCATTGTTCCAATTTTCAAGAAAAAGAGTATGCCAGAGAGAGTCACAAGACTTCAACATTGGAATCTTGTACCCTGGTTGGCGAGGACACTCAGGTGAATAATAATAGGCACAACCTGAAGGAGCCTATTTTAGGATTTTTTAAACTTGAGATTCTCACCAAGACAGGCAGACAAACAGTACAGTAGGCTAGACTTTAGAGAATGAATGCAAATGTATGCAGCCATTGAATAATAAATAGGCCCAATACATTACCTTTGAAACTATCCTCTTTGAATTGGTAGATCTGTATAAATGGGTTGGATGGATGGCTTTGATTGTCCAGCAATCTAATTGCAAGTCGTTCATATGCCAATGATAATGATAATAATAATAATAATAATATTCTGCTTAAAAAGACCCTGCACTGCTACCCTCTGCATTCATTATTCTTAGAGGTCAGAACAAGCAACTGGGACATCACCACTTTCATAACCAGGGGAATTTCACATTTTTATTAAATGTATATATTTTTTTATTACAAATATTTACATTGACGGCCTATCCCAGCCAAACCCGGACGACGCTGGGCCAATTGTACACCGCCTTATGGGACTCCCAATCACAGACAGATTCGATGCAGCCTGAATTCGAACCAGGGACTGCAGTGTCTTAGACCGCTGCGCCACTCGGGAGCCCCAAAGGCATGAAGGCTACACCTACAGATGGAAACGACAGACCACAAATAAGTCCTTCTGGAAGTGCACCGAACATTATGCTTTCGAAATGCCGAGGTTTGTATAACACTCAATGATGGGGTTATCTCCAAGTTACGCTGGATACACGGTTCTTTCAGTGCCAGGAACATCATCTGGAGGAGCTCCTGACATACAGTACCAGTCAAAAGTTTGGAAACACAGACTCATTGATGGTTTTTTAAATGTATTTGTAGACATCAAAACTATGAAATAACACATATGGAATCATGTAGTAACCAAAAGTGATAAACAAATCAATATATATTTTATATTCTTCAAAAACAGCCACCCTTTGCCTTGACAGCTTTGCACACTCGTGGCATCCTCTCAACCAGCTACACCTGGAATGTTCTTTAAGGAGTTCACACACATGCTGAGCACTTTTTGGCTGCTTTTCCTTCACTCGGCAGTCTAACTCATCCCAAACCATCTCAATTGGGTTGAGGTCAGGTGACTGTGGAGGCCAGGTCATCTGCTGCACCAGTCCATCACTCTCCTTCTAGGTCAAATAGCCCTTACACAGCCTGGATGTGTGTTGGGTCATTGTCCTGTTGAAAAACAAATGATAGTGGGACTAAGCACAAACCAGATTGGATGGCGTATTGCTGCAGAATACTGTGGTAGCCATGCTGGTTAAGTGTGCCTTAATCTAAATATGTCACCGACAGTGTCAGCAGCAAAGCACCTCCACACCCCCCCTTCCATGCTTCACGGTGGGAACCACATTTGGAGATCATCCGTTCACCTACTCTACGTCTCACAAGACATGGCGGTTGGAACCAAAAATCTCAAATTTGGACTCATCAGACCAAATGAGACCAGCTCGTGTTTCTTGGCCCACGCAAGTCACTTCTTATTATTGATGTCCTTTAGAAGTGGTTCTTTGCAGCAATTCAACCATGAAGGCCTGATTTCACACAGTTTCCTATGAACAGTTGATGTTGAGATGTGTCTGTTACTTGAACTCTGTGAAGCATTTATTTGGGCTGCAATTTCTGAGGTTGGTAACTCTGAAATTATCCTCACGATTCCATGTGTTATTTCATAGTTTTGAAATAACACATTCTACAATTCAGAAAATAGTCAAAATAAAGAAACTCAAATGAGTAGGTGTGTCCAAACTTTTGACTGGTACTGCACTTTCAGGTAACATGGGTTGGGAGAAGGATGGACGCAATGGAAGAAAGCCAATATTTCCCATAGGTACCGTATATCTCGTTTAACACAAATGACTATTATTCTTATTATTGATGACAGCATGCCCAAGGCCAATAACATGGTTGCTAATCTGCTTTATCGTTATTTTTTTTTTCAGAATTATGGAACTGCTAAGATGCTGTCCTGCAAGACTTGGCGAAGACCAACAACGGAGTGGAGGACTGGCATGGAACATTTTTGGCAAATCTAGGTGCTACCCACCCCCACCATTTGGAAGTTCATCAAGGCATTGCAATGACAGCAGCAAAGAAGTGAAATGAGAATGGAGCAGCAACTTGCTGGCGTTTCTCCACCACAGCAAAGACCCCGCTACCGCAAGCAACAGAAGGATCTGAAGTCACTGGTTCAGGGGTACACCACAACTGAACGGCTGGAGTCTTAAAAGGCACTGCATGGTCAATCCGACTTCTGCATTGGCTGTGCAGCATTTACGGGGATACAGCCTCTGCAGAAGTCAGAGCATTCATACGTCTTGCGCTTATCAGAGCAGCGCAGAGCTGTTGTCAAGGAAGTGAGTTTGTATTTATACAGGCCTCACCTACAGTCAATCAATCATTTCAATGCAGCGCTATATGAAGCCCTCCGCATTGTTACAAGATTTGTGGGGCGTACAGCATGCCCCCGGATGCATCAAATCATCCATACAGCGCTTCTGACCACATTTTCAGCTCAAGCATAAATTGGCTTTGACCCTGCATACAATCTCAAGTTGCAGTTGTGAATAATCCAAAATCCATCTGAGAAAAATGAGCACCTAACCTACTTGAACACTTCAACCCTTTCAATGACTCAAAAATCCTTATTAAACCAGAACATTAAGCACATTCTTGGAAAATGTGTTCCTGAACTTTTGTTTTCATGGCACTGCATTGTCATGTAGCCTACTCTTATTTTTGTTGTATTTTTTGGTTAATTGAAAATAAATGTTTTAGGCATACATGTTTTTGCCCCATAATTTTTTGTATTCTGCTAAGCTTTTTTGTTGATAAAGAAAGGTTTTATAGCGAATGGTTGGTGTTAATGGATAGTGTAAAAAATAGATCAAATGAAAATATTATTTAAAATGAAAATACATTGTAGAAACTAGATATTGGTTGTTTTTAGCCTTCAGACTTTATTTAATCATATGAACGAATGTACATACAAATTGTGTAGCCATACATGATCACATGAAAAAATGTATATACACACAATTTGTAGCCATACATGATTTAATGAAAAGCAGTATACACATTTAATAACAGAGTAATATCATTTATGAGGCAATAGTTAACATACACAACATTGTTTCCAATTTTTTAGCAACTTACTCAAACAATCATGCAATAGGCTACAGCTGGCTTCACAGCTTCCCCCGGCGCTTCACAGCTTCCCCCGGCGCTTCACAGCTTCCCCCGGCGCTTCACAGCTTCCCCCGGCGCTTCACAGCTTCCCCCGGCGCTTCACAGCTTCCCCCGGCGCTTCACAGCTTCCCCAGCGCTTCACAGCTTCTTGGAGGAACTCGACTTATCAGATGGAGGAAAAAGTAGAGGAAGAAGTTTGCTTCTGCTGCAGTGCTTGTGGTAAAATATGTGTTGTGGCAGTGCTTCACAGTAGAATAAAGTGGAGTAGAGTTCAGTACAGTCAGGCTGCAATTGAATGTGAGGTTGGGCTGGTACAGTACACAGTTCAGGGGTCGACATTAAATGCTTGTCCGCCTGCACAGGGCAATAATTATTATTTATTTTTTAATTGTCAGACAAGTAGATCAGATTTAAGTTATCCATTCGGACAAGTAAAAATATTGTCTGTCATAGTTGAAGTGTACCTATGATGAAAATTACAGGCCTCATCTTTTTAAGTGGGAGAACTTACACAATTGGTGGCTAAAGACTTTTTTGCCCCACTGTACTGTTAGGTGACCTAAACTGGGATATGCTTAACACCCCGGCCATCCTACAATCTAAGCTAGATGCCCTCCATCCCATACAAATTATCAAGGAACCTACCAGGTACAACCCTAAATACGTAAACACGGCACCCTCATAGATATCATCCTGACCAACATGCCCTCTAAATACATCCCTGCTGTCTTCAACCAGGATTTCAGCGATCACTGCCTCATTGCCTGCGTCCGTAATGGGTCCGCGGTCAAACGACCACCCCTCATCACTGTCAAACGCTCCCTAAAACACTTCAGCAAGCAGGCCTTTCTAATAGACCTGGCCCGGGTATCCTGGAAGGATATTGACCTCATTCCATCAGTAGAGGATGTCTGGTTATTCTTTAAAAAAGTGTTTTCCTCACCATATTAAATAATCATGCCCCGTTCAATTGTTTTTTACTAAGAACAGATATAGCCCCTGATTCACTCCAGACTTGACTGCCCTTGACCAGCACAAAAACATCCTGTGGCGTACTGCATTAGCATCGAATAGCCCCCGCAACTTTTCAGGTAAGGTAGGAACCAATATAGACAGGCAGTTTGAAAAAGCTAGCCTATGCTTTCCTAACATAAATTTGCATCCTGTAGCACAAACTCCAAAATGTTCTGGTACACTAAAGTCCATGGAGAATAAGAGCACCTCTTCCCAGCTGCCCACTGCACTGACGCTAGGAAACACTGTCACCACTGATAAATCTACGATAATCAAATTTTTCTACGGCTGGCCATGCTTTCCACCTGGCTACCCCTACCCTGGTCAACAGCTCTGCACCCCACACAGCAACTTGCCCAAGCCTCCCCATTTCTCCTTCACCCAAATCCAGATAGCTGATGTTCTGAAAGAGCTGCAAAATCTGGACCCCTACCCCTCAGCAAATTGGATGTAGTCTATCACAGTGATTTCCGTTTTGTCACCAAATTCCCATATACTACCCACCACTGCGACCTGTATGCTCTCGTTGGCTGGCCCTCGCTTCATATTCGTCGCCAAACCCACTGACTCCAGGTCATTTATAAAAGTATTTGCTAGGTAAAGCCCCTCATTATCATCTCAGCTCACTGGTCACCATAGCAGCAAACATCCATAGCACGCGCTCCAGCAGGTATATTTCACTGGTCATCCCCAAAGCCAACTCCTCCTTTGGCCACCTTTCTGCTGCCAATGACTGGAATGAATTGCAATTTTTTTGTTTTTTTATCTCTGAAGCTGGATCTCATATCTCCCTCACTAACTTTAAGTATCAGCTGTCAGAGCAGCTTACCGATCATTGCACCTGTACACAGCCCATCTGTAAATAGCCCACCCAACTACCTCAACCCCATATTGTTATTTATTTTTTTGCTCCTTTGCAACCCAGTATCTCTACTTGCACATCTATCACTCCAGTGTTAAATTGCTAAATTGTAATTATTTCGCCACTGTGGCCTATTTATTGCCTTACCTCCCTAATCTTACTACATTTGCACACACTGTACATAGATTTTTCTATTCTATTATTGACTGTACTTTTCTTTATCCCATGTGTAACTCTGTGTTGGTCTATGAGCTTGCGATTTTAAACAATCCGTAGCAAAAAAAAAGCTAATTATTCTCAAATTCTTTGTGGCTGTGATGATTTCTGGCAAAGTATTTTGAATGGTTTAATTACTTCTGTACAGACAGGAGTAATTATATAATATGCAATTTCTCTCCTGTTCTTTTGGTTTCTATATAAACTTTATTTTGTTGTCCAGAAGCCATGGGAACAATCCTAGTCATATTAGCAACCTATCCAGTTGTTGCATCTTTAGATTCCCCCTCTTTCTAAGTTTCATCTCTGTCTCATATGGAACCGCTATCAGGTGTGCTGTTTAGAATGGTGTTTTCACACTAATTGCATTTTGACAAATGTTTGAAAATTATGTGTTATTTGCTGCTTCATTGCATGAGTTGCATGTTCTGTTAAGATGCATTACCATAATCTAAATGTGATTTATGTCATTCTGATCACCATGGGTAGACGCCCTAATGGGTTATGCACCCAACGCATATGCGTCCGGTAAATTTCTCAAATGGCAGTGCCCTTACCTAGTCAATTCAAATCTTACCAATCACGCTGTCCAGCGCCACATTTTCATAACGGAAACACTGATTCATACCCATCCACGTTTCACCTAATCAACTGATCATCAAGCCCTGCCTTAATAAATCAGTACAGGAACTGCACATTCTGTGTAGGACCCCAGGGCCAAGTTTGAAGAACACTGGACTTGTCCACTATTGCTCAGACCAGGTGGGGTCTCTCTTGCATGATATTTAATCCATACAGCACAAACCTGGGTTAATAGAGGGGGGAAAAGCGCTGTGACTGTCAACATATTGTAGCAAAGGGAGGGAACAGGAAGCAAACCCGGGTCTCCGACGTGAAAGGTATAGCGCCAATAGGATTAACCCTATTAATTGTAACGTGGCTCATATAGTGAGGCTGGCTCCACTGCCCCCTCCAAACGGGAAGGACATTTTCCATGCTTCGACTTTCTTTTAAGCCCCTTCACACGTCCACCCATGCATTCCAATGACCTCACGGTACCATCCCACTTCGGACACCAGTGTAGCTAACGGAGGGCGTGGGAAGCAAACTCAGGTCTCCAGCGTGAAAGGCTGACACCCTGCGCCAATAAGGTTAACCCATAATAGGGACTTGTATAACATGGCTCATTTGGCGAGGATCGCTAAAATATGCTTAGCTAGTTAACGTTAGTTAGTTGGACTAGCTTGCCCAGCTGATTCAGTTGGGAGGACATTTGGGTACCTTACCACAACATACAGGATACAAATTGGAGGTTTTGACTAGCTAACCGTTTTGTCTCACTGAACACTAACTTAGGTTCCAGTTCGAGTTAGCTGTCAGACTCGAACAGGAAACTGACAAGTCATGATAATTCATATGCACTGTCACTTTACCTCGTTGTTTATGAGCATCTCCGCTCTAGGATCCGTGTGTGAGAGTCTGGGTATCGGTCTGGTCTGGAAAGGATACTTTCGAAGTTGATATTCGCTCCAGATAGGACTGTGGACCTTCGAGAATGCTGCGGCACCGCCTTCGCTCGCCTTCGGATCATTCTCGACTGTTGCCATGCCCGTGTACCGAACCCAAGATTGCCCCTCACCCACTATCAAAAGATGTTCCCTTAACTCGATATACGGGAACTATGCCGTATACTACGTGTTTGCTCAAAACATTGCCTTGCAGAAATAGTCTGTTTCCTTTCTGATGGAAAAAACACCGAGTCTACAAGTATCGTCAGCAACACAAAAAAAAAAGTACTTCCGGTTCACAGAATTTCGGAAATTAAAAAATAAAAGTCCCCCACGTAATAGTAGAAAAGTGTCAGATTATTTATTCATAATCAGATGCAATATTAGCATGTAAATCATGGTGGGGAAACCCTCCCACAACACTAAACAATACATTGATTGCACTATAACAGTGACAAACAGTGCCCACAAACTATTAGGGCCTACATAAAGCTGTCCCAACAGCAGAGCTATCCTTTGAGCACCATGGAGTGAATCCTTCCCATCGCTACACCTGGCTATCAGTAGAGCCTTGTCTGGCAGCGAAACAGTTCATTAAGTCCTCATTTACTGCCTTTTTAAAAACCACAGCTGATATTGATGACTAGCTTAAACATATGTGGTTACTACTGACTCCTTGTGGATTTGTGAAAAGTTGATAAGAACCACATTCTCCTTCAATAATAACAAACTGAAAAATTTGTTTTGAGTTTTGAACCATTCACAAACATTATTACATTGATGTTCAGTAAATTCATAATGTTTATTCATATATCATTAACACTTAGCTCTAAGTATAAGCAAGTGCAAGCAAACCTTTTGCAACAAGGTAGGTCTATTCGTTCAGCACTTTCAAAATGGACATCAACAGAAATTCTGATAGATGTTAGTTCAGATAAATTCAGCAAGAGGTTTTTTACACCTTAACTTTACTCTTCTTTAAGAGAGAGAGAGAGAGAGAGAGAGAGAGAGAGAGAGAGAGAGAGAGAGAGACTTGGTTAGCCTACAATTTGAAGTATTTTATTATCCTTAAGTGGTCTAAAAAGGAAGGATAATACAATCATGAGGATCCACTTTTATATACAATATACCGACGCACAGGGCATTGTGCAAACAAAACAACACTTGCAATATAAACTGGAATTACATGGCCTATTACTGAACGAGCTAAGATGAATGTAGTCAATACAACTATTTTTTCAGCACTTTTGAAATGTATAGCGATACAATTCAGAACATGGGACGTTTTTAAAGTATTCTCCCTGTACACCAAGTCAGAACCGTAGGATAAATGAAGGGGGAATATTAGCAGACAAAGAAAGCTCTTACAATATTAAATGATTACTTTTCTCTAAAACAGGCTACAAACCACATGTGGACCACCAAGTCAGAAAAGTAGGCTAAGTTCTGAGGGGGAAAGGGACCAAATTATTAGGGTGAGGCACATGGGCTACTAACAGCTTATGACACAACATATACTTAGGATTACTTTCTTAGCTACAGTATACATATTTTCCTGGCATATTACATAATTTATGCAGCAGCATACAATACATTTTTGGACTCACAGTTGTTGTGCTGTTCTCACTTGAACAGGAAAGTGGCTCGGCGTCCTTCTTGTGGGCAAATTCTGTCATCAAACTTTGTCATCAAATTCTGGCATTCTCTAGATTTATTGTGCTTTCAAGACAACTGGGAACTCTGGAAAAAACAGTGTTGAATTATGACGTCAATGATCTTCAGGTCAGAGCTCTAGAAAGAGGCCAGAGGTCCCGACTTGGAATTCTGAATGAGATGACCGTTCAAAGCGTATTTTCCTAGTCGGAGTGTGTTTTCTTCCGAGTTCCCAGTTGTCTTGACCTCACTGAAGTCTAATATTTCCCAGTTCTGAGTTTACAGTTGTTTTGAACATGGCAGAAGTCATGCTAGATTGACAGCATGTCCATGGTATTCAACCTTTTCTGTCCATGGTGTTGGTCTTTATACTGTCTTTATCTGAATGTATGATATATGAGACCTGGAAATCTAGTGCATTCGCAGTGTCCAGAACAATAACAAATTTTATATCACATGAACAATGGCCATGTATCCACTTATTTTAATGTATGTTATTTTTGTATCCTTTTCTGAGCAGCTGAAAATGTATGATTTCGAAAATGTACTACACAGTAAGGATTGGACTCGTTCATCTTTCCTGCAAATAGGCCTACTCATGAGAACTTATTGAAATGCCTACCACTTCTCTCAGAATGGACCCTCTGCCATTAATCATGAGCCAATGTAAACACACTATTATTTGGAGTGGTATAACTGAACCCTCCAAAATATGCCTCGTCTGACAAAAAAACATTTCCTTGCTTATTTTGTTTCAAATATTTTTTTATTGAACACACACAAGAATGGTGTATAGGTATACAAGACAGGTATACAATTCTTATCTAAACATAAAAGAGCAGACAGGAACAACAAGACCCAGAGTTCTGGGTGCAGAACAAATAATACAAAACACGACATACAAAACAAGGACACGTAGAGAGAAAGAGGGAAGATGTCCTCCCCCCCCCCCCCCCCCCCCCCCCCCCCCCCGCTTATTCCCCCAACTGCTCGGGTGGCAGGGCCAGCACATGCTGACCAAAGGTAGATTCAAATATTACAATTGAGAGTGCGTTAAAAAGTACAAATTCTCAGCGCCGACTCGTCCAAGTAGGAGAGGAAAGGCTGCCAGATTTGATCAAATGTTGATAATTTATTGTTCAGAATATATCTAATTCTTTCTAAGTGTACAGTGTTTGCCAATTCACTAAGCCATAATTTGGTAGAGGGCGCTTCCCTCCTTTTCCAAAACAACAAGATTAGTTTTTTTGCCGAGATGAGACCGTACGAGATTAGTTGTTTTTGGGGGTTGGTTAATCCGTTTAGGGACTCAGATACTCCCAGGATTATCAGAAGCGGATCTGGATCTATTGAAGTCACCAAAACTTCAGAGAGGATCCCAAAAATTCCACACCAATAACCATGCAAGCTAGAGCATAGGGCAAAGCAGTGGAGTAGTGTACCCTGCGTAGCCTGACATTTATCACATGTAGGGGATGTGTCAGGAAATATCCTATGCAGTTTAGTTTTGGAATAGTGTAATCTGTGTAATATCTTGAATTGTATGAGACGATGTCTGGAATTAATGGAGCATGTGTGGATATACTCCAAGCTCTCTTCCCAGTCTGCCACCGAGATGTCAGTCCCTAGTTCTTCCTCCCATTTTGCCTTGATGGCATCAGTAGAAGGTGTGCTAACAGATTGAAAAGCATCATATAGACGCGATATCAGTTTATCTGAGGTGGGGCATATTTTTATGCATCCGTCAAACATGGAAGGTTTAGCATTCTCAAATGTTGGGAGGTGTTTCCTAGCGTAGTCTCTAATTTGTAGGTATCTGAAAAAATTACTTCTGGGAAGATTATAAGTTTCCCTCAGCAACTCAAAGGAAGCAAAGGTCCCTTCTATGTATAAATCCCCTATGGTACTTATCCCCAACTCTCCCCATCGCTCAAAGGTGTTATCAAGGTTAGAAGGGGCAAAGGAGGGATTCCTGGCGACAGGGAGCATGAATGACATTGGTCTAAGCTCAAAGTGGACTTTAATTTGCTTCCAGATTCGGACTGTGCTATGTATAATAGGATTGTTATAATAAAGTGACATCTCCAGATTGACAGGCGACAAAATCACAGCGCCAATAGAGAAGGGGTGACAATCCTCACGTTCCATACTAAGCCAGCTGGATGCCGGAAGTACGTCATCCAACAGAAACGTAACAACGCGGAGGTTAGCGGCCCAGTAATAAAATATAAAATTTGGGAGAGACAATCCTCCTTCCATCTTGGATTTACAGAGGTGTTTTCCTTGCTTATTTTGACATCAACCTCTCCAGTTACATGTGCTCATCTGAGTCAGTTGTCATAGATCTTACCATTTCCTCATCTGATAAACCTCTACCACAATGTTCTGTCTCAGTGGTAGTATTCATTCCCAATATCTTTGGTGTCTGAGATTTAACTAAGCTGCACCACTGACAGTTCCTATGAACTATATGAACTCTTGGCTACATCAGGATGAAAATCAGAAGGAGGTTCTTTATCCTCAAAAGTGTTTACAATAGACTTTGAACCTGAGCCTCATTTACATTCTCTATTTGTACCCTTTTGTTTCATTTCACCTTATTGTCACTAGCAATAGAATGTATAAATGTGTCACAGTCATACAGGTATGCCAGTCCATAATTGTTTTTATTGTGTCTTTGAAGCAGTTGGCTTCTTAACTAATCACCTGCTAGTAATGAGCAGCAGGTAGCTTGGCAGGTAGGAGTGTTGGGCCAGTAACTGGAAGGTTGCTGGTTTAAATCCCCCAGCTGACAAGGTAAAAATCTGTTGTTTTACCCCTGAGTAAGGCAGTTAACCCACTGTTCCCCAGGTGCTGATGTCATTTCAGGCAGCCCCCTGCACCTCTCTGATTTAGAGGGGTTGGGTTAAATGTGGAAGATGCATTCAGTTGTACAACTGCCTAGGTATCTCCCTTTCCTTATTGGTATTTGGCACCTCCATTAACAAGATTGCATGAAAGTTGTGTATGGAATTGATAAGCAACAACAAAACAAGTATTAACTTGATTTGTTTCTTCAACTGATATTCCACACAAAAACAGCCAATTCATTTATTGGAATTAATATAACATGCAGAATTAAATGTGGGCATTACATGAAAGACAGAGTAATAACCAGGAGGCTGTTTGACACAGCCCCCCTGAAAAATATAACATATTGGGGTAAGTCGAACCCTGAAAAACGTAACAAATTGGGGTTAGTAGAACCCTGAAAACAACATATTGGGGTTAGTAGAACCCTGAAAACATAACATATTGGGGTTAGCAGAACCCTGAAAAACATAACATATTGGGGTTAGTAGAACCCTAAAAAACGAAACATATTGGGGCTAGTAGAACCATGAAAAACAGAACATATTGGGGTTAGAAGAACCCTGAAAAACAAAACATATTGGGGCTAGTAGAACCCTGAAACAAACAGAACATATTGGGGTTAGTAGAACCCCAGCTGAGTATTTTCCACCCCAGTTTATTTGAGACGGGTAGTAAGGTTTTCTCTTTACCAGTTTGTGGTCTTAAAATGGCAAAACTATAAAATCACATGAATATTTATTTTTGATTTTATTTCACCTTTATTTAACCAGGTAGGCTAGTTGAGAACAAGTTCTCATTTACAACTGCGACCTGGCCAAGATAAAGCATAGCAGTGTGAACAGACAACACAGAGTTACACATGGAGTAAACAATAAACAAGTCAATAACACAGTAGAAAAAATAGAAAAAAGAAAAAAAAGAGTTTATACAGTATACATTGTGTACAAAAGGCATGAGGAGGTAGGCGAATAATTACAATTTAGCAGATTAACACTGGAGTGATAAATGATCAGATGGTCATGTGCAGGTAGAGATACTGGTGTGCAAAAGAGCAGAAAAGTAAATAAATAAAAACAGTATGGGGATGAGTTAGGTAAATTGGGTGGGCTATTTACCGATGCAGCTGCAGCGTTCGGTTAGCTGCTCAGATAGCAGATGTTTAAAGTTGGTGAGGGAGATAAAAGTCTCCAACTTCAGCGATTTTTGCAATTCGTTCCAGTCACAGGCAGCAGAGAACTGGAAGGAAAGGCAGCCAAATGAGGTGTTGGCTTTAGGGATGATCAGTGAGATACACCTGCTGGAGCGCGTGCTACGGGTGGGTGTTGCCATCGTGACCAGTGAACTGAGATAAGGCGGAGCTTTACCTAGCATGGACTTGTAGATGACCTGGAGCCAGTGGGTCTGGCGACGAATATGTAGCGAGGGCCAGCCGACTAGAGCATACAGGTCGCAGTGGTGGGTGGTATAAGGTGCTTTAGTAACAAAACGGATGGCACTGTGATAAACTGCATCCAGTTTGCTGAGTAGAGTATTGGAAGCCATTTTGTAGATGACATCGCCAAAGTCGAAGATTGGTAGGATAGTCAGTTTTACTAGGGTAAGTTTGGCGACATGAGTGAAGGAGGCTTTGTTGCGAAATAGAAAGCCGATTCTAGATTTGATTTTTGATTGAAGATGTTTGATATGAGTCTGGAAGGAGAGTTTACAGTCTAGCCAGACACAAAGGTACTTATAGATGTCCACATATTCTAGGTCGGAACCATCCAGGGTGATGATGCTAGTCAGGCGTGCGGGTGCAGGCAGCGAACGGTTGAAAAGCATGCATTTGTTTTTACTAGCGTTTAAGAGCAGTTGGAGGCCACGGAAGGAGTGTTGTATGGCATTGAAGCTCATTTGGAGGTTAGATAGCACAGTGTCCAAGGAAGGGCCAGAAGTATACAGAATGGTGTCGTCTGCGTAGAGGTGGATCAGGGAATCGCCCGCCATCATTGATATATACAGAGAAAAGAGTCAGCCCGAGAATTGAACCCTGTGGCACCCCCATAGAGACTGCCAGAGGACCGGACAACATGCCCTCCGATTTGACACACTGAACTCTGTCTGCAAAGTAGTTGGTAAACCAGGCAAGGCAGTCATTAGAAAAACCGAGGCTACTGAGTCTGCCGATAAGAATATGGTGATTGACAGAGTCGAAAGCCTTGGCCAGGTCGATGAAGACGGATGCACAGTACTGTCTTTTATCGATGGCGGTTATGATATCGTTTAGTACCTTGAGCGTGGCTGAGGTGCACCCGTGACCGACTCGGAAACCAGTTTGCACAGCGGAGAAGGTACGGTGGGATTCGAGATGGTCAGTGATCTGTTTGTTGACTTGGCTTTCGAAGACCTTAGATAGGCAGGGCAGGATGGATATGGGTCTGTAACAGTTTGGGTCCAGGGTGTCTCCCCCTTTGAAGAGGGGGATGACCGCGGCAGCTTTCCAGTCTTTGGGGATCTCAGACGATATGAAAGAGAGGTTGAACAGGCTGGTAATAGGGGTTGTGACAATGGCGGCGGATAGTTTCAGAAATAGAGGGTCTAGATTGTCAAGCCCAGCTGATTTGTACGGGTCCAGGTTTTGCAGCTCTTTCAGAACATCTGCTATCTGGATTTGGGTAAAGGAGAATCTAGGGAGGCTTGGGCGAGTAGGTGCCGGGGGGGTCGGAGCTGTTGGCCGAGGTTGGAGTAGCCAGGAGGAAGGCATGGCCAGCCGTTGAGAAATGCTTGTTGAAGTTTTCGATTATCATGGATTTACATAGCCTCAGTGCAGTGGGCAGCTGGGAGGAGGTGCTCTTGTTCTCCATGGACTTTACAGTGTCCCAGAACTTTTTGGAGTTAGATGCAAATTTCTGCTTGAAAAAGCTGGCCTTTGCTTTCCTGACTGACTGCGTGTATTGGTTCCTGACTTCCCTGAACAGTTGCATATCGCGGGGACTATTCGAATATGCTTTTGGGCCACATATTTGGAGATAGGCTGACAGTGACAACATAACGTTCTAAATGTGTAGCTGTCCACGGTGCTGATATGTGTCTCATTGTTCAAATGTCAGCATAAAGCTTCCTATGACTTAGCTTTTTGTTCAAACTCACCGGTTTTGTATTCTAAGGACTCAAGTGAGCAGACTGAACCCTGGCTTGATGGACACACAATTGATCGCCTTTACAATTGAGCACCTTTACAGTGCTATTTATGTACCATGTAGTGTCCAGGCACTACATGTTTGACCAAAGTAAAAGTCCAGCAACACTTCCTATGACCTAGCTTATTTTTCAAACTCCTCTTATTTGTATTTTAGGGACTCTAATGAGTAGACTGATCCTGGTTTAATGGACACACAGTCAATAGTTTTTCCTGTACCGTGCAATTCTTTGCAATTAAACAAAAATACAGTAAGACTTTACTTAAACATAACATTTGAATATGTTTTACCAGTAGGCTATTATTGTGATCTTGACATTTATCTACTTAAGCTCCAATGTTATGTATCTTATGTAAAGTAGTGATTCTCTTTAGTTTAGATTTCCACCCATGTAGTTATACATATTTTTGGTTTTACATAATTTTATGCACTATGCACTATGCAAATATGCAAAATAAGATTGGATTTCGTATAAACACAGTGGTTACCAGGGACTTTTATTTTGAAGGCAAAATCCCAAAACCGGAAGTCTTAATGTCGATAGGATCCAGCTAGTGTTGCTGCATAAAACCCAACGGGAAATACCAAGCTAAGTGTAGTACCTGGAATGTGAGGACCACGACATCTAGTGTACTAAATGATGAACTCCTATTGAGCAACTTTGCACACATCCATCAGATGGCGTCAGAGTACTAAACTCAGCAACAGCAAAAAACGTCCCTTTTTCAGGACCCTGTCTTTCAAAGATAATTCGTACAAATCCAAATGACTTCACAGATCTTCATTGTAAAGGGTTTAAACACTGTTTCCCATGCTTATTCAATGAACCATAATGTACCATAAACAATTAATGAACATGCACCTGTGGAACGGTCGTTAAGACACTAAGAGCTTACAGACGGTAGGCAATTAAGGTCACAGTTATGAAAACTTAGGATACTAAAGAGGCCTTTCTACTGACTCTGAAAAACACCAAAAGAAAGATGCCCAGGGTACCTGCTAATCTGGGTGAACGTGCCTTAGGCATGCTGCAAGGAGGCATGAGGACTGCAGATGTGGCAGTCCGGCAATAAATTGAAATGTCAGTACTGTGAGACACCTAAGACAGCACTACAGGGAGACAGGATGGATAGCTGATCTTCCTCGCAGTGGCAGACCACGTGTAACAACACCTGCACAGGATCGGTACATCCGAACATCACACCTGCGGGACAGGTACAGGATGGCAACAACAACTACCCGAGTTACACCAGGAATGCACAATCCCTCCATCAGTGCTCAGACTGTCCGCAATAGGCTGAGAGAGGCTGGACTGAGGGCTTGTAGGCCTGTTGTAAGGCAGGTCCTCACCAGACATCACTGGCAACAACGTCACCTATGGGCACAAACCCACCATCGCTGGACCAGACAGGATTGGCAAAAAGTGCTCTTCACTGATGAGTCGGGGTTTTGTCTCACCAGGGGTGATGGTCGGATTCGCATTTATCGTCGAAGGAATGAGCGTTACACCGAGGCCTGTACTCTGGAGCGGGATCGATTTGGAGGTGAAGAGTCCGTCATGGTCTCGGGTGGTGTGTCACAGCATCATCGGCCTGAGCTTGTTGTGATTGCAGGCAATCACATCCTCCTCCCTCATGTGGTACCCTTCCTGCAGGCTCGTCCTGACATGACCTTCCAGCATGACAATGCCACCAGCCATACTGCTCGTTCTGTGCATGATTTCCTGCAATACAAAAATGTCAGTGTTCTGCCATGGCCAGCAAAGAGCCCGGATCTCAATCCCATTGAGCACATCTGGGACCTATTGGATCGGAGGGTAAGGGCTAGGGCCATTCCCCCCAGAAATGTCTGGGAACTTGCAGGTGCCTTGGTGGAAGAGTGGGGTAACATCTCACAGCAAGAACTGGCGAATCTGGTGCAGTCCATGAGGAGGAGATGCACTGCAGTACTTAATGCAGCTGGTGGCCACACCAGATACTGACTGTTACCTTTGTTCAGGGACACATTATTAAATTTTTGTTAGTCACATGTCTGTGGAACTTCTTCAGTTTATGTCTCAGTTGTTGAATCTTATGTTCATACAAATATTTACACATGTTAAGTTTGCTGAAAATAAATGCAGTTGACAGTGAGGGGACGTTTCTGTTGTTTATTTGATTCGAATGAAAACTCTCCAAAAAAATATACATTGCTCAGGTTTTTGACAGACAGTCACAGTGGGTACAAAATATTGTGAATTACATTCACTTGAAATCTTGAAATGAGAGACACCCATGAAATGATGTAGAAATAAGATGTTTTTTTTTTAAATGCTATTTTTGTGTGTTTGAAGGCAAACACTTGTAGCACATATCTTGATATAAGAGTAATCCAATATGTAATCAGATGTTGAATGTAACTTTAATCTGATAAGACATTTTTCAATAGTAATCTTGTTTGATTACAGTTAGGCCTACTTCATTTTTGTAATTTTATTACATAATCATTGTAATATGTAATATGTTAGTACCCAAAACTGTGTGTCTGTGAGTCGTCTGTGCGTGTATGTGTATGTGTCGGCCAGTTTCTGTACCATTTGTACCAACCACTTTAAAGGCCCACTCTGTTATAGTTAGGGATTGGGGAGTTTAATAATTGTTTTGCCATAAATACCACTTTATATTTTATACTGTAAATCTTGCGGTTATATAATCTCCTCCCCTCTCCTCTCTTCTCCTCTCCTCTCATTTTCTCTCCTCTCCTCTCCTCCCCTCTCCTCTCCTTTTCCTTCTCCTTCATTGTCCGTCTATCAGCATCATTCAAGCCCCGAGACTGATGACGGCCTCCTGGTGTGTTCCCATGCTCAGTGTTTCCTGCTCCGAGCAGGGAGCTGAGCTGATCCCTCTGATGCATATTCTCTTCCTATTCTCCCCACAGATCTCCACAGTAAATGGATTGACTGGCATCCCTGCTGTGTTGAGACAGGGGCTCACATCTCTATCCTGCTGATACCCCACAGTATTCTGCTCCGCTCTACTCCCCGGCCGGACAGACAGTAGATAACTGATGGGGAAATCAGTTGATTTAGAATAGATATGCAATTTGTAGCAGCAACATTACTGTGTGTGTGGGGTGTGGGGGGGTAAGCACTATATATATTATGAGATCGCTTTTATTACAATACTTTTTTATTATAAGGCTAATTTACTGTATATTCAACTCAACAATAGTAGAACAGAAACTGAAAAACGTAGTAGAAATAATAGTTATTAAACCATTCTTCACATGGGATCCCTCGATGGTCTCTCTCTTGTCTCCTGGCCTCTCTTCTCCTCTGTTTGTCTTTGCTCTCTCTCTCTCACACACATCCATAGTGACCCTGGCCCCTCTAGGTGTTGTGTGTCCAGATCCACTAAGCCTACAATCCTATTAGTTAGGGATTCCAGGAGGCATTAAATGTAATTTTCCTATTTTCCATGCTTGTATCATCACTTGAGTGAATTAGAGTCATTCTTGTCCTGTTATCTGTCTGTTATTCTTCGTCCGATTGAGACTGATACAACGGCCGTAAGAGATTACAGATCAATGTTAAAGGAATGTTTTGTTTTACTCATCTTTTTAGGTATAGTTTGAATAAACAAAACTGTAGAATTCTTCCTGTCACGTTGTAATCAGATTTCCAGCAGAAGTTCCAAGACAGATACATTCTAGAATGAATCCTAATTAAAATGCTATTGTCATGGAATATCTGAAACCATCATGGAAGACAGTTTGCTGATCCCATGACATCTCTGTCTCTGTTCTCTATCTGTCCCTCCGCTTCCAGTGACACCAGAACTACAGAATAGATTGACCCTCCAGGCAGTGAGAGAGAGTGGATCTTTAATCGCTCCCTTTTCCTTGGCAGTGTCACCTCTACCTCTCCACCACCTCGGACTCATACCTCAGAGAAAACTGGACCTGGCAGGACCAGCCCCCCCACCCTGACCCTTGGAGCATTGGACGGAGAGGAGACGGAAGTTCAGGCCCCAAGGTTAGAGGTCGTGTCACTTTCCGGAGGGAGATCTGTTGTGTGTGTGAACCATGTTTCACGCTGCGTCCTGCATTTGAAACATAGGTGTTGGTGTGTGTGTGTGTGTGTGTGTGTGTGTGTGTGTGTGTGTGTGTGTGTGTGTGTGTGTGTGTGTGTGTGTGTGTGTGTGTGTGTGTGTGTGTGTGTGTGTGTGTGTGTGTGTGTGTGTGTGTGTGTGTGTGTGTGTGTACATGTTGTACTATACTTGTGTGTACCCGAAGGGTTAGGGTTAGGGGTTAGGGAAAATAGAAGTTTGGATGGGAATCAATTGTTGGTCCCCAAAAAGTCCTCACAAGTATAATACAGTTTTTACAATCACTTTGTCACTAATTCCGGGAACCTTGATGTCATTTTTCAAAACTCTAGACACAAAATTCACAACCCATGATCAAAATGCTAATGCTAACACTTTTTCCAATTGCTTGGATACAATACACATAAAGCTAAGATCATTTGTTCATTGAACTTAACATCAAAATACAACCATTTCAAAATGCAATTCACACATTACATCTGAGATAACGGTCTATTCATTATATTACAATGATCTAACTATCAATTGATACAACTGCTCAAAATGATAAGTAACTTGCATTACTCTTAATGCATAGTTTTATGGAAACTGACAAACAATATTCCATGTTTAGATCATGAAAGTTTCAGGATAACGAGATCCATTGACACCAATTACCGTGGAATATGAACCAATTGGACTGACTACATTATCTATGGCTGTAATATTTCATCATCATTCTTTATCTGACACTGTTTCTATGGTCCCATGTACCACTTTTCCAGACCAGGTTTTCAGATTTGACATTACTGTACACTCACCAGCCACTTTATTATTACACCTATCTAGTACTGGGTAGGACCCCCTTTTGCCTCCACAACAGCCTGAATTATTCATGGTGTTGTACGTTCAGAAATGCAATTCTGCACACCACTGCTTTTTAACAGCTGTTATTTGAGCATTTGTGGCCTTTCTGTTAGCTTGAATGAGTCTGGACATTCTCCTCTGACCTCTCTCATTAACAAGGTGTTTTTTCCGACAGAACTGTCGCTCACTGAATGTGTTTTGTTTATCGCACCATTCTCTGTAAACTCTAGAGACTGTAGTGCGTAAAAATCCCAGGAGGGCAGCTGTTTCTGAGATGCTGGAATCACCATGTGTGGCATCAACAATCATACCACGGTCAAAGTCGCTTAGATTACTCATCTTGCCTGTTCTAATGTTTGGTCGAACAACATCTAAAGCGCTCTACTCTATATACTCTATATATTGAGTTGCAGGCAGCCACATAATTCGCCGTTTGAATGAAACCTTCCTTGATGAGCTAAATCAGGTCTGTAGAGCTGATGGCATGACCTATGTCATTGTGTGGTATAATGTCATGTTCCACCTGGCTCAAATGGTGCAAGCATGGTTTCAGGCCCAACCACAATTTACATCCCTGTACTTACCCCCATACTCTCCTTTCCTTAACCCAATTGAGAAATGTTTCTCCACATGGAGGTGGAAGGTATATGATAGGTGCTTTTTACAGTAAGCCAGGTGAGGAACACTGCAGTTGACGTTTTACTGTAGTTTTTTTCATTTTTTGTAGCAAATAATTTTTGCTTTGATTCAAGGAACCTACAGTGGGGAGAACAAGTATTTGATACACTGCCAATTTTGCAGGTTTTCCAACTTGCAAAGCATGTGGAGGTCTGTAATTTTTATCATAGGTACACTTCAAATGTGAGAGACGGAATCTAAAACAAAAATCCAGAAAATCACAATGTATGATTTTTAAGTAATTAATTTGCATTTTATTGTGTGACATAAGTATTTGATACATCAGAACTTAATATTTGGTACAGAAACCTTTGTTTGCAATTACAGAGATCATACGTTTCCTGTAGTTCTTAACCAGGTTTGCACACACTGCAGCAGGGATTTTGGCCCACTCCTCCATGCAGACCTTCTCCAGATCCTTCAGGTTTCGGGGCTGTCGCTGGGCAATACGGACTTTCAGCTCCCTCCAAAGATTTTCTATTGGGTTCAGGTCTGGAGACTGGCTAGGCCACTCCAGGACCTTGAGTTGCTTCTTACGAAGCCACTCCTTAGTTGCCCTGGCTGTGTGTTTTGGGTCATTGTCATGCTGGAAGACCCAGCCACGACCCATCTTCAATGCTCTTACTGAGGGAAGGAGGTTGTTGGCCAAGATCTTGCGATACATGGCCCCATCCATCCTCCCCTCAATACAGTGCAGTTGTCCTGTCCCCTTTGCAGAAAAGCATCCCCAAAGAATTATGTTTCCACCTCCATGCTTCACTGTTGGGATGGTGTTCTTGGGGTTGTACTCATCCTTCTTCTTCCTCCAAACACGGCGAGTGGAGTTTAGACCAAAAAGCTCTATTTTTGTCTCATCAGACCACATGACCTTCTCCCATTCCTCCTCTGGATCATCCAGATGATCATTGGCAAACTTCAGACGGGCCTGGACATGCGCTGGCTGGAGCAGGGGGACCTTGCATGCGCTGCAGGATTATAATCCATGACGGCGTAGTGTGTTACTAATGATTTTCTTTGAGACTGTGGTCCCAGCTCTCTTCAGGTCATTGACCAGGTCCTGCCGTGTAATTCTGGGCTGATCCCTCACCTTCCTCATGATCATTGATGCCCCACGAGGTGAGATCTTGCATGGAGCCCCAGACCGAGGATGATTGGCCGTCATCTTGAGCTTCTTCCATTTTCTAATAATTGCGCCAACAGTTGTTGCCTTCTCACCAAGCTGCTTGCCTATTGTCCTGTAGCCCATCCCAGCCTTGTGCAGGTCTACAATTGTATCCCTGATGTCCTTACACAGCCTTCTGGTCTTGGCCACTGTGGAGAGGTTGGAGTCTGTTTGATTGAGTGTGTGGACAGGTGTCTTTTATACAGGTAACGAGTTCAAACAGGTGCAGTTAATACAGGTAATGAGTGGAGAACAGGAGGGCTTCTTAAAGAAAAACTAACAGGTCTGTGAGAGCCGGAATTCTTACTGGTTGGTAGGTGATCAAATACTTATGTCATGCGCTAAAATGCAAATGATTCACTTAAAAATCATACAATGTGATTTTCTGGACTTTTGTTTTAGATTCCGTCTCTCACAGTTGAAGTGTACCTATGATAAAAAAATTACAGACCTCTACATGCTTTGCAAGTAGGAAAACCTGCAAAATCGGCAGTGTATCAAATACTTGTTCTCTCCACTGTATGTTGTGATTTTATTGTATTTCATCAATAAATGTCATATTTTGTTCAATGATTCCACTGTGTCTGTGGTAGTCTCTTCTACTAGTCATTTTACAGTGATGTATTTACATGCAGAAGCATAATGAAACATGTGTCACATATTTAGTACAACAATATTTAATGATTGTACGAACAACTACACAGTAAAACTATCGGTATCTTGTGTGTGGGTGATCTAAATTAATGTTCCTATGGTATTTCATGATAAATTTGTTATTTTAACCAATGAATCTGCAAGTGCAAGGTTTCCTTAAAGATATGAATGCACAATGCAATGTTTTGAACATTGGACAGCCTGTGCTACAAGTGGTGACCGTTTTGAGTTTTGTGTCTAGGGTTTTGAAAAATTATCACAAAGTTCTGAAATTAGTACCAAAGTGATAGTAAAAAAACTGTATGACACAGCTGTGTGTGTGTGTGTGTGTGTGTGTGTGTGTGTGTGTGTGTGTGTGTGTGTGTGTGTGTGTGTGTGTGTGTGTGTGTGTGTGTGTGTGTGTGTGTGTGTGTGTGTGTGTGTGTGTGTGTGTGAGAGAGAGAGTGAGAGAGAGAGGGCGAGAGAGAGAGAGGGCGAGAGAGAGAGAGAGAGAGAGAGAGAGAGAGAGAGAGAGAGAGAGCCAACCATAGCCATATGATATCCCAACTTAAGTTACACCACCCAATAGAACGTTTCCCTGAGCATTTCTATGTATAATGTATTGCTTCACGTAAAGTTCCTTAACTTCTTAATGCAGTATCAACAGTATTTCTTCTATAGACATCCATAGAAGCAGACTCATGTTCAAACACTGCACATGATTAGGTACAGTGTGAAGCAAGGTTGAGAGGGTCAGCCAGTGCAGTACTATTTTACAGCTGTAGGCTTTACGTCTCTGAGGTGGTCCTAGTCCAGAAGTACACCAGAGTCATGTGTGTGCGCCTACGTGTGTGCCATGTGTGTGTGTGCTTGCGTGTGAGCGTGCCTATTGTGTCTGTGCGTGCGTGCCTGTGTGTGTGTGTGTGTGTGTGTGTGTGTGTGTGTGTGTGTGTGTGTGTGTGTGTGTGTGTGTGTGTGTGTGTGTGTGTGTGTGTGTGTGTGTGTGTGTGTGTGTGTGTGTGTGTGTGTGTGTTCTGTGTGAACCTGAAGACCAAGAGGATCTAAACTAAAGGCTCCCCAGGTTCAGATTTATCAAGCATGGAATTATCTTTGACCAGATCAAGCCTGTTTGAAGAACAGGATTAGTCCACTGTTTTAAATCACTCCTCTTTCATCTCTTCCACCCGAGCACAATCGCTTCTGACTGAACGGTGTAGAACAGTGGTGTCAAACTCATTCCATGGAGGGCCGAGTGTCTGCTGTGTTTTTATTTACTCGTGTCCAATTAAGACCTCGACAACCACATGAGTGGAGTTCCCAACTAATCAGTGACCTTAATTGATCAATCAAGTACAAGGAAGAAGTGAAAACCCGTAAACACTCAGCCCTCAATGGAATGAGTTTGACACATGTTGTGTCGATGGTGTCACAGGTGTACCTGACGGTTGAGGTGTTAAACTGCTAAACGTGTTCGGTTGGGTCAGCTGCTGTGTGGGGTTTTCATTCCTCCCACAGTTCCACTTCCACAGGCAGTGTGCTGTCAGCAGGTCTGTGTTAATTAGGCACCAAACGGAAGAAAGCGGACTGAAACAAACAGGGACTACCTGTTTTTTTCCTATAAGAAAGGATCATTTTCATTTTCGGTTGCAAAACGTTCGAAAACATTGTCCGCTGCATACCCTAACAACACAACCCATTTACAACATTTCCCACTGAGTGCCCTAATAAACACAATCCAGACCTTGTACTGGACCTCCATAACAATGATGGTGACTCTGAGGGCCAAATCTTAACTTCAGATCAGCGAGTGTAACTGAGCCATTCCCTTAAAATCATGTATTTATGTCAATGGACACGCATTTCGCTACACTCACAACAACATCTGCTAAATATGTGTATGTGACAAATACAATTAGATTTGATGGGAGACTTGCACAAACATTCTCATTATATGCCTTAGTGATTAGAGAGTTGCTCTGCAGAGCAGGCCACCCCCTAGTTTGATCCAGCCAACAGGCTGAGTTTCTGATCATTATTTCATAAATAAGATGTCAACAATGTGTTTCCTTGACACTTTATTGGCTAGAAAGACGAGGGTACAGAAATGAACTGCCTCTACTCTCGAAGGGGCTTTTAATCTCCTCTTTCAGGTCTCATCTCATCTGGAGGGCCCCGTCGGGCCCCTGGAGGCCCCTGGGTCTGCCTGCAATGCCATACTATCTGCCCCCGGCCCTGGCACCCTCTTTAGGCTACCACAGGTGGGGTGGTGGGTGGGTATCCACCCTGGCAAGCATTTGTTTATCATACCCACTTGTTGTGGGCACAATACTTGAACTAACTTGTATTGAGGGAACAGTGTGAATCTGTGCAAAGCCTTTTCCCAAAGCCCTTTTGAAGGCGGAGGTCCATTGAGTCGGTGGAGGAGGAGAGGGGATTAAGCAGCTCGGCAGTGGCGCATTTCCGAGAGGGCTGATTAGCTCGACGTTCATTGTTAAATCGAGCAAAGGAAGGCCCTAGAGGAGAGAAAGGATCCAAATAGGTGAGCCGAGGAGGCCGAGGGGGCCCAGGAATGAAACAGCCAGCAGGAAGCCACTGGCGAGCCCCCGGCGAAGGACGGCAACACCACCAAGTTTTCCCAACAGTTTTTGTCCCAACTCACCACTCACTCCTAAGGAGGGGCAGCGTGAAAAAGGAGATTAGCATACAAAATTAGAGGCGGGGTGGTTGATTTTTAAAGATTTTTAAGGGCGACTTGTTTTGCTTCTTCGTGTTTCCCCCCCCATCATGCACTCTGTCTGGACAAAGTTAATTAAACTAGTATTAAACTGTAAAGAAAGTTCTGAGTTCCAGGGCGTTAGGAGAGGCTCTTAGAGGATTAGACGGACGAGGGGCAGAAAGAAAGGGGAGGTATTTGTCAAGGCGAAAGGCGTGAAGGAAGGAAGAGTATAATGAAAAGTTTTCTCTTGTTGTTACTTTGGCCCGAGGGTTATCGGATCCCCAAGTGAACAATAAAAAGAGCCTCAGGTTGTGTTGTACCACTGCTGAACATTGGTGTTTTATATGTCACACGGCGGGAATATAGGAAAGAATCGTGCATTCCATATCACCACTTCTGAAATTCATTCAACACTTCTGAAATGAATGGATGTGAAATGTGAAACGGGTGATTGGCATTCTCAATAAATTCATATAATAGGGGAGTTGTAGATTATACTTCTTTAATTACAAACGTTTTATAGAAAATAATAACAACCATGAAAGCAACTATGAATAAATCAAAAACTAAGGAAAAAACTGTGCAATAAATAAACAATATACTGAACAAAGTGCTTCATTTTATTTACAATTAAATACATCCTTAAGGTAAGGCTGGGCTGGGGAGGGGAGGGGAGGGCTGGGGAGGGGAAGGGAGGGGAGGGCAGGGCTGGGGAGGGCTGGGCTGGGGAGGGGAGGGGAGGGCAGGGCTGGGGAGGGCTGGGCTGGGGAGGGCAGGGCTGGACAGGGCAGGGCTAGGCAGGGCTGGGCTGGGGAGGGCAGGGCTGGGGAGGGCAGGGCTGGGCGGTGCAGGGCTGGGCAGGGCAGGGCTGGGCAGGGCTGGGCTGGGGAGGGCAGGGCTGGGCAGGGCAGTGCAGGGCTGGGCAGGGCAGGGCTGGGCAGGGCAGGGCAAGGGATTGGACGAGAGGAATGCACCCCAAAGTCTCTTCTTGTTTTTCAAACCTATAATCTGAATATCTGTTGTGATACATGCTTGAACAAACTACTGGGATGCTTCGATCTCAGGCACTGTCACATGTAGAGAGAGCTTGGTCATCATGACAGGAAGGAATGTTTGATAAACTGACCAATCGGAAATGGCGTAGCTCATTGGTGGTACTTATGACAATAAATAAGATGTTGTTGAGGTTTACCGTTGACGGATCATTAAGGAAGAGTTGTTCAAGATATCAGGTATGAAGGAGATTATTGAATGTGGCCGTATGTAACATGCTTTAAATGCCCAATGACTTATAATAATATATATAGTTGGGGGAAAAAGTTTTTTAAATCATTTTAAATATATGTATACCCTTTATACCATCAGTTCTACACAACTAATAGTTTCCCTCTATTTTTTCTCATGTAGTTTTATCAACATGTTTTTTTTACACACATTTTCTACCCCACTATTAAACATTTGATTGGGATAACAACAATACTTGACTTATTCAATAAATTATTTTCCAATGAAGTCTTTTGAATACAAGCAGAAAGCCTGTTGTAAAAACATTTGAGAGGGTCTGTGAAAATCATCTTGTGAGAAGACAAGGCATATGGCAGTGATGAGGATGGTGAGGAAGATGGACGCAGCTCAGTGCTTCTTCCTCAGCCTCAGGTTCTTCTTACGGCTCCCAGCACTCTCGTTCTTCCCCCTCTGCCCCCCCTTCTTCACACAGAAGTACTTGGTCACCGTCTTACGGCACTGCTCACACTTCACCGCACAGCACCAGTGGAACTTACAATTGCAACTCGACACCAACTCCGCCTTCCTCTCCTCCACGGCTAAACCGCACTCCCCACACAGCCTCTTGCAGCTCCGCTTCTCCCACTTGTTTAGGTTCTTGCCCTTCTTCAGGCATTCTCTGCCCTCTGTGCCAGGCAGACCCAGAGTACGGTTCTCCAAACAGTAATCTGGGGAGTCCTCTAGGTGGACCAGTTCTTTACGAGAGAAGGAGCTGAAAGTCTCTGCGATGGCCCCTCGACTGGCTGCACTGTTCCCGGCTCCCCGGAGCAGGTCCACCTTGAATTAATAAATTAATTAACTTTATGTGAAGTGCCTTTAAAGTGCCTATAAACAATATTGTTTAATATAAACAATAAATAATATATACCTTCAGGGCTCGGTGGTACTTCTCCTTCAAGTAGTTTCCCACCTCCCGGAACTCTGGTAGCTGTAACCAGCAGGTCTGTGTGGTGCAGGACCCAGAGACGCCATGGCACTTACATGTCTTCTGCATGGTTCCTTTCACCGCCTGGGAGGGAGAGGAGAGGAGTGGAGGGAGGGAGGGAGACGTTGGTTAAGCTTTATTCTACAGTCTGATTCACCTGGAAAATGGTCATTATAATAACCTGAACATTACATCAAGTAAATACTCTGTCAACTCCAGAAATAATATATTGTTGCCATATAATTATTATGTAGAATTTGTTCTTAACTGACTTGCCTAGTTAAATAAAGGTTAAATAAAATAAATGTAAGCACTAGGCAAATACCAACTGAAACAGGAGTATAGAAAAATAAATAATTAAAGGGACTTATTTTTAAAGCAAAACTGAACACACTGATTCAGGATGTTTCTCTGTTGCTCATCACTGTAAGAAACAATATTTCAGTCTTGGGGTGTGGTTCGATGTGCCAGTTACTGATGTTTTGGGCACCCATGAGATGCCATAGGAACAAAGCCAGTATTACTTTCTCAAAATAGTCCGAATGAATCTAAGATAACTTGCACAATTTTACATCTAACTAAGGTATTTGGTGCAGTATTTCTCAAGTAAAAAAACTGTGCAACCTGTTGTCTTATGTGAACATGTCTGTCTCACTGTATCTGTGTTCTGCGGTAGGATTGGATAGAGTGCAATCACTGCAGCTGTGCATCACTTGTTAGTGGGAAAGTAAGCATTGTGAAATGAAAGCCCAACCCTCAAGTAAGTCATGACGAACTCATTTACAAAACTTTGCTTCTGACTAATATCGTTTTCTATCAGAGAAGTTGTTTATTGCCTTCAGTTGCGCTTTAAAGCAGCAACATGCAGATGAGAAGTTCATTGATTTGGTCTCAGGAAATCAGTTTTGTATGTGTGTGTGGCTGAGCATGGTTTTGTTTCAAAGAATCAGTTGTGTAATGTGAAGACCATTGGCTCTTGATTGATGTGTTGTCAAATGAACCCATTGTACGCTCAAGCCTTCCCACTTGACAAAAAGAGGATGAATTCACTGAGGGGAGAAAGGATAGGTTCAAGGTTCATGCTCAAGTTTTTGTCAGCTTTTGTGATCCCCCTCAATATTTCCTGACTTCACCCCGACACATATGTTAACAGATGTCGGTTCAAAAGGAACGTTTCTTTACGGGGAAGGGAAGAGCTTCCTCGCGAGGTGAGGGCCAAATCAAAGTTTCACATCGAGACACTGACTGTGTCCCTCCTGGAGTGAGAGGAGTATTTATTTAGCAAGGCCATTGTCGAGATGTTTTCTGCCATGAGAAGAACCAATGAAGAGACTATGGGGAGTCTATTGAGTGTCAAAATGAAGAAGGGGTGAGTTTTTCTTTTTTTCTCTGGTATTTTTTTTGTTACAATGATGCTCCAGGTGCCATGGGGTTCGGAGGGGCAGCGAGGGCCCAACAGGAGGGCTCCTAGGCGGGATAAACAAAGACCACTCCATTCTCTCGCCTGTGGTCCTTCATCCCTGACTATGGACTCCTCAGGGGCCACACAAAGACCAGCAGAATAAATGTTGGATGCTTATTGCAAGAATGAAACTAAAAACGTATTTAAAGAGAGCAGACAGGCATAATACTGGCCCCCGTCTGCAGTGTGTGGAACCATGGGATACTCTAATTAAGAAGTAGCACCAGTGATCCTGAGATCTTGCAACTCAAGTCTTGTCATAATAAAGGACATTCAGTAACTGGTAAATAGGCCCTTCTGGTACAGCGAACACACTGTGGTTATTGGAGGACGAGTGGCACCTCACTTATGGGGACGTGAAAGGGGACGCTTGGGTGGTACGCTTGCTGTAAGCTGTAATTCTCACTGGGCAGGTTGAGAAATAAAAAAATGATTCAAAAGGTACTTTACATTGAGCAGTCGGTCGGTTGGGGGGCCGAGTGGGAAACGCAAATATCAGACAGGCCATCTGGCCCTCCAGCTTGAACTACAAGAGCTCCCCCCTATGGCAATCTCACTGATTTAATCTCAAAGTGATCTGGAGTTCAGAACACCCTGAAAGCCAAGCTCTATATCTATCTGGAATTATGATAATATTTCACTATATCATCAAAGTTTTGTACAGTGCCGAGGGATAGCTCACCCCTTGCAGCACCAATGTGTTGCCTAGCACTCGCCTGTCGATTTGCACCAGAATGGTCGTCACACAGCAACTATCAATCTGGAAAGCTGAGGAGTACAGTATTTGTACTTGTGTCCTTATTCACAGATGTTTTAGGGGACGTATGGGTACTGTTTTTATGGATGCCTTACTGTATGTGTCACAGTCAGGTAACATAGAGAATATAGTAAATAATGGTAAGAGTAAAAAGTACAATATAAAGTAAATACTGTACCTTGCGCCCAGCCTCGTTGTTGTGGAGGTTCATGGCGGCCCGTGCGTCCTGGCCTGTCTCCAGCGCGTCAACAAACTGCTTGGAGATGGCCTCACCGAACCCCACGTTGTCACTGCAGCCCCCCCACTGCCAGCCTGTACCCCCTGTAAACATAACCCAACCATCAGTTCACTGCAGCAGCCCCCCCCCCCCCTACCCACTGGGGACACAAGCAGGAGTTTGTCTGTACGAGAGGGTGGCTCACCATTTGTGACGGAAATAAGTTGAAGGGAATTATTTCCAAAGTACTTGAAAAGATCATTTAAATGTTGTTTTGCCTACAACCGAATCCCATCACATGACTACAACACAGTATGTACATCAGCTGTTTCATCTATGCGTGTCTTGCAATGATCTGTGTGTGGATTTTTAAAAATCTTCTCTTACCCCGCTGTCCATTCCTGGTGTCGTCACAGCCACAGTTGTCAAAGTCCCCCAGACTGCAGTTCCTTGTCAGAGTGTACATGACTCCTGCTGAACTGATGGCATGGACAAACGCTGTCTCCCTGTTCGCTGTGGAAAAAACAGATGATATATTATTATATTATAGTAGCAATGATTACTGAACTGATGTCAAGGACAAGCGCTGTCGCTCTGTTTGCTTTGGGTGAGAGAGACATTTTAAAATGCACTCAGGAATGCCTTCTGTACTCAGGAATGCCTTCTGTACTCAGGAATGCCTTCCTCTGAATAGGTCATTCCTCTCCTCTAGCCTGTGACCCTAACCCTTATCTTTAGAGTGGGGCTTCTATTTCAACGCCTCTCACTCCACAGTATCCTTTATCTCCTATCTCTCCTGGTAATTAACACATTGCCTCTAATTGCCATTGGGGTGCCATGTTTTCACAAGGCCCCTGAGCAGGGTCCCGTCGATGGGAGGCTCAGTAGGATGTTGTGAATTGGATTAGTAGTGTTTGTTTTGGCCAGTGTGACCGTGGGGTTGCTGTTGTATTGGGTGAGGGAACCGTAGTGGCCGTGGGGTTGCTGTAACGATCCTTTTGACTGATGAATCTCCTGACTAAACAAACAAACAAACGCCATCTCACTTTCTAGAAAGAGTCCTTCCTCCTTGATCTGGATGGGCCTATCTGTGACTAAAAGCTGGTCTATTATTAAAAGGCCAATCAAATTATTTCCTAGTCAGCATATAGTGCACTACTTTTGACCATATAGTGTCCTAGATTTGGTCTGGTCAACAATAGTGCACTATATGGAGAATAGTGTCATTTAGGCAGAAAAAGAGGGAGTCATTTGGGCAGCACAACAAAAGTTCCCAAATTCTCCAAACTTTCTAATTGAAATTCCAAAGTTCCAAAGTGGAATTCAGAATTCCAATGGAGCCTGGGTCATTGGCTCTTACCGCTGCGGAGGCTTCTGTGTGTGGACAGCTGCAGGGCTCTCTCAGGGCAGTTCCATCGGTCCCAGGCAAACTGGTATTTGCACTCCTCGATGCCGCTCTGCGCCCCGGCTGCTACGCTGCTGGAGTAAATCAGGTAAGCCTGGAGGAACACAGAGGAGTATATCATCATGGCATATGTGATGGTACAATATACTAAAAACTTAATAGGTTCAATCATGAAAAGCAACTAATTCTAGAGACATTTAGTTCTATAACCCCCAAATTCCTAGTGTATTAACTGAGTTTTTGTTGTAACAATACTAATAAACATTAGCTTCGGTTAGCAACAGAAATTGACCAAAAAAGTCGTAATACAATATTAATTCAACTTTTTGAACATGATTCACAACCCCTGAGTGAGTTAAGAATCCCAAGCCCTATTCTTTACATGTTCACCATGTCCACTTGGCTTGTTCGCCCAGCTCTCTGGTCCTTGTTGAGACTGTGTGAATGATATGTCTCAAGTGGCCTGTTGAGAGACTGAGCCACCACCTCTCTGCTTCTCACTGGGGTCTGGTGGGATAATGATGACCACCCACCACAGCACAGCACATGCCAGCACCGCCTTTCCTGCCTCTACTGCCTCTGGTTTATTCCCACTCAACACAGAGAGATCTCTACTGCCTTTCCTGCCTCTAGTTTAGCTCAACAACCAACTGACCTCTACTGCCTCCATTGTCTCTATACCACAGGTGGCTGGTGGCACCTTAATTGGGTAGGAGAGCTTATAGTAATGGCTGGAACAAAATGAAGGGAACGGTATACCATTCCAGTCACTCCATTCCAAACATTATTATGAGCTCTCATCCCTTCACCAACAGCCTCCTGTGCGATACACACTCAATCCTGGGACCTCTTTTGCCTCTACTGCCTCCATTGCCTCTCATGGGTAAAATTGGAATTGGAATTTCAGTTAACTTCCTAAATTGACTGAAAAAGAAATGAAATTGACCAAAACCCTTTCCAGGTCCTCTCCTGCCACTGCCTCTATACACACTGAACCCAATAACTCTCCACCTCTACTACCAAAACCCATGGACATTCAAAGCTTCTTAGCCTCAGTAAGGTCAAGTGCATTAGATACAAATAAGGAGTGAACCCAAAAGGCCAGCATAACCCTGTGAAGTTATACTCTTGCTGTTGTTATAACAAATAAATGATGAAAATACATATGTATATGAACCATAAACTCTCATTGTGGAGAAAATTAAATGCTGTCTATAGATTGAAACAGAGAGGGAGAAAGAGAGTAACGTAACGCAATAATGTCTTCGGAGTGAGGTTTTGTAAGAGATCCTCACAGGGTGGTTTTTGCTCTCTTTTTAGGGAGGGAAGGAGGGAAGGGAAAGGGGATCTGGGCAGAAGATCAAAAGAATGTTGGCTTACCTTAGGTCCAGTCATCAGGAAATTATTCACTGACCTGGAAGAGGAGACAGCTTATTAACTCTGGGAATTAAGTGTCCTTCAGCAAGGGCAGGAATTCCACAGCTCCCTCACTTAACATCTCTCATTAGGTATCTTTAATAGCATTGAATAATATGGTACTAAAGCATCATTATCTATTTTAAATAACGCAGTACTAAAACATATAATAACATGGTTCTAAACCATATCATTCCTATAAATCCTTGTCTCCCAAATGAATTAAACCCTGGCCTGTTGATCAGTAACCATGGTGTTAAAGTGACATTTCTGGGTAGGTTATATCCAAAAGACCTAAACAAAAACAAAAAAATCCTCAGTAAAATAGACTGAGATGAAAGTAGATTAATGAGTAATAAACATTACAAGAATTACAGGACAATATTGAATTATCATTATTTAATACTTTTCCATCCGTAGATTCTCATAAAGGAAAATCAAAAAGCCTCATTGGTAAACCATTTTCAAACTTAAACTAACTTTTTTATTTGATTAGTAAATAGAAAAACCTTTCACCATCAAAATCATTGAATTATTTCTCTATTCCAAAAAGCCTATGTACAATACTTAATTAACAACCTTCCTATCCATTGCTTTGGATGGATGAGGCAATAACAAAGAGTCCAAAATAGTTTAAACTCACCAGCTGAAGCAGGACCTTGTCATGTGAGTCATCAAAATGAAGATATAGTAACAGACCTCCAAATGCATGAACATCCTGACAGAAGAGATGAGAGAGGATAGAGGGATGGCATGCACATTCAGCAGCTCTCTAAATGAGGATAGATGATATAGTGAGAGCTACTACCCTACATACATCCACAACCCCAATCAACACTGGCTGTATATGCTAAGATACTCATGTGGGACTCGCTAGAGGGGGGCTCTGAAATGGACCCACTCTCATCCCAACAAGAGATTATCTACTTAATTAAAGATTTTCCCCGTTTTACTCCCTCGACCAATCAGAAGGAGCGCACCGAGGAGAGATTGAAATGATCAAAAGGGCACCCTGGGCCTCGCGCAGACAAATAGCAACCAGGGAAGATTCGGCCCGAACTCTCTCTCCATGCCCGCGGCCTTCTGAAGGATTCAGGATAAAGTGAATTAATATTAAACCGGCTGAAATCGACTCATCTGGCAGAGTTTGCACCCTGAAAAGTTAATTTACTCACCATCTTGAAAGAGTTTGACACAGCGGCCGGTAACTGATAGGCTAACAGTACTGGTATTATTTTCTTCGAACAAACACGAGATGTTATTTGGATATTGTGGGATTTCTTGAGAGGTGTGTCTTTTATGAAGTTATTCACCTGGTTTTACAAATGCCACGTCCGATTAAGTCAACGTTCATCCCTCTAAAAAGACGCATAGACTAATTAACATCCCAATGTTTGAAATTCAGTGTTGAAGTATGTATATAATTTGACATTTTCCAGATGCACACAGTTTCCCCAAAGATCATTTCCAACCTCTGATTTAAAAGAAAATATAAACCTACTACAAGGAATTTTAATTGGCTTAACCTGAACTAAATGTACAAGAGAGAGCAGTATTATAAATAGGCCCACAAGTGAGGAAAATTGATTTTAAAACAACATCAGATAGGCTAAACACTGCTCAATATACGAATAGGCTAACCTAATCAATTCACTAACAAATTTCCAAACAACAAATTCACTAACATTTCCATCTCTATATGATCCATATTAATTAGGTATCGAAAGTATTAACGTTGACTGTTTTGGGAGTGGTTAGGCCTGTTAAAAACATCCCTTTAAACAATGAAGGCATTTTATTCGAAAATGAGTTTTTAAAAAGATTGCATTAATTTGCCAAATACAAATCGAGGAAAAAGTTTGAATTTATGTGCATGAATAACTATAGCCTAGCTAAAACGCAATTGTTTATTTAAAATAAAATACAATTGCCCAGTGAACATTTATAGAATTTCAAGAAATGTTAAGGTAGTGTAAAGACATGTTAATACATTTAGATTTTTGAAAAGTTTGATGCATTGATCAAAAGATAAGAATGGGTTTAGAGCAGAATCTAGTAACTGCACTCTCATCATGTATCCTAAAGGTTTGCAGAATGAAGTTGCAAATTAAAGCCGTTGCGCATTATTGGCAACGTCCTTCCTCAAAATGATGACATTAGCCCTACATAAGAAGGCCAACAGTTGCATTGTAGCCTACTGAAGTCAGCGAATTAATCGGTCACTTAATTCAGGCCTTTGACATTTTCATTGAATCGCCTGCTGTTGTAATATACAGGCCTAATATGACGTGAAAACTTCATGTCAATTTCAAGTTAACATTTCACCGAAGTGCTGCTCTAGCTTGTGAGAATCGGATACACGTTTTACCTAACAAAACCAAGCGCATTTCCAGTGAATGCGATGACATTTTGAGATACCAGAAAATAAAAAAGGTGAGAGGATCCAAAGATTAAGGACTCTAGCCATTGATCAAATTGGCATTTGCATCACTAATCCAGACGGTCGCTATCTAACTTCTCATGTGGGGTTATTGTCCCCAACTAACCCCTCGTCTGACCCTTTAAAACCATACAGATCCCTGCTCCTTTGACGTCCGCGCATTTTCTTATATGCAAATTAGGATTAGGGGAAAGTGATTTGGAAAAGTTCATTCGTGGGATGTTTTTGGATTACGTTTTTAAGCGGGTTCACTGATCAATCAACAAAAATAGCAAACATAGTTTCGGATTTATTTAGGTTGGCCTATACGCGGATATATATTTTTCTGTTCAATTGAGTATTTTCTTCGTATAGGCCATCATAGTCATCTAATTGTTTCATCGGCTTTGGTTATGATGACTACAGGCTATTTTAGTTAATTCATTTATTTTTAATGTATTTATTTTCTATTGTTTAAATCAAATCAAAATAAGTTATATTTAAATGTAAGCCTATAGGACTAGTCTATTGCCCTACACTTAAAAAATAAAATGCACGATTGTTTTAGGCCTATACAAGCGGTGCAGCTACAAGCGCCTGGGCCGTCTACAAATCGTTGAGCAAGTGCCTTTTCAGTTGAACGTCATTTTGCTGACTGATTATCTGTGTGTGGCCTATATAAACCTAGTCCATGAGCCAGACCCACGCACCAAACGGAACATTTTGAGATTTGATAATGTTACAATCTAAAGTAAGGTAGCCTAATTTAATTTAAGAAAAGAAGCATTATGTGAAACTATTAAATGTATGATGCCTATTCTATTTGAATGCAGTATTTCACGGTCATGTAGCATATAAGATTTAAAACAAACTCTAAAGCAGTTGATTTCATTTTGACTATGACCTCGTATCACACCCCAATAGCTTTCCAATGTGTGATGAGCAGTCCAACACACCAGACATGAATGAGTCCATGGGCCAGAACGCCATATTCCACATATTTGTCCACTTTTGGTGGCAAAGTCTAATTTTGATTGTCATTAAGGTCTATGCATGTCTGTGGGTTATATTATGGTAAGATACCCACGAATCGGAGGTACCTAAATGAGGGTATCACTGCATGTTATGACTCCTATGCAGTTAGTTGGGCCAACAGGATTAAGGGTATGAAATGTAATTTTGTATTATCAGGGAACAATCTTCTCAAACTAAGGAAATTTGATATGTTATTAACTTCATAATACAACACATACATTCGGGCTCCCGATTGGCGCAGCGGTCTAAGGCACGGCATCTCAGTGCTAGTGGCGTCACTACAGATTCTGATTCGATTCCATGCTGTATCACAACCGGCCGTGATTGGGAGTCCCATACAGTAGTGCTTTTCTTTACAAAGTGGGATTGAAATATATTTAATAGTGGTTTCTCTTTGTCATTGATCTACACAAAATACTCCATAATGTCAAAGTAAAAAGAAAATTCTTCAAATGTTTAAAAATTAATACAAATCAAATAACTCAAATATAGTCATTGCAATAGTGTTCACCCCCTTTGTTTAGGCATGCCTAAATTAGTTCAGGAGTAAAGTGTGTCTTAACAAATCACATAATTAGCAACATGGATTCACTCTGTGTGAAATAATAGGGATTGACATGATTCAAATATTATTGGTCATATATGCAAATGTAGCTGATATTATTGTGGGTGCAGCGAAATGCTTGTGTTCCTAGCTCCATCAGTGCAGTAGTATCTAACAATTCACAACAATATACACAATTCTCAAAGTAAAAGAATGGAATTAAGAAACATGTAAATATTAGGACGAGCAATGTCGGTGTGGCATTGACTAAAATACAGTATATACATATGAAATGAGTAAAACAGTATGTAAACATTATTAAAGTGACCAGTGATTCCATGTCTATGTAGGGTAGCAGGGTAGCCTAGTGGTTAGAGCGTTGGGCTAGCAGCTGAAAGGTTGCAAGTTCAAATCCCTGAGCTGACAAGGTACAAATCTGTCGTTCTGCCCCTGAACAGGCAGTTAACTAACTGTTCCTAGGCCGTCATTGAAAATAAGAATTTGTTTGTAACTGACTTGACTAGTCAAATAAAAGTTTTAAAAAATAGGGCAGCAGCCACTAAGGTGCAGCGTTGAGTAGTCGGCTAGTGACAGTGACTAAGTTCAAGGCAGGGTACTGGCTGGCTAGTAATGGCTATTTAACAGCCTGATGGCCTTGAGATAGCCATCTTCTGTTCCCTGGTTTCTGTGTTGTGGTTGTGTTTCAGGATGGCTTCCTGAAATTCCCCCAAGCACCTGATTGGTCGGTCCCATTGCTAATTGGAGATGACCCCGCCCCCTCGTCAGGATACAGCTGTATCCATTACAGACTCCTTCTCCAGCTATAAAAGTCAGTGTTCCTTTGTAAGAGAGAGAGAGCTGAGGGTTATATCATATGTTGGTTGTGTCTCAGAGGGAGATGATTAGTGTGTTGGTTGTTAAGCGAGATTTAGTATGTCCTGTGTTTGTTTTTGCTGAGAGAGGTTTTTGTTAAGTACTTTGTAGCCGCTGCTTCTGAGGTATGTGTGTCCCCATAGGACGCAGTGTTTTTGATTATTGAAATTGTTTACTTATGTTTGTATTCTGTTTCTGTTCCCAGGGGGGCACCTAGGGAACGCGGGCATACATAACCCGTAGTATTTACTGTCTATACACACTAGGTAAGACCTGGGCGGACCACCCCCTGTATTTTCCCTAGCGCACCAGGTGGTGCTAAGTTAGGTAAGTAGTGGGTAGGCAGGTAAGGTATGAGAGGGGGCTTTGACATTAACTTTTTTTGCTTTGTTTCCATTCAGCCCCTTTTCCCTAAATTTACCGTGTGAAGGAATAAATTCCCAGTAAATGGTAAATTCTCTGCTTTTGTCATCCTTACTCGCACGTACAGTCCCATACCTCTTTCACTCCATGGGGAGGTTAGTTGTAGCAGGGTGTTGCGTTCCCTCTTCCTAGAGGCGTACGTAACACCTCCATAGGTACATACAGTGCATATCGGAAAGTGTTCAGACACCTTGACTATTTCCACATTTTGTTACGTTACAGCCTTCTAAAATGGATTCGTTACAGTCTTATTCTAAAATCGATTCCATTGTTTTTTCCATCAAGTTACACAATAACCCATAATGATGACTCAAACAGGTTTTTAACATTTTTGCAAATGTATAAAACATTTCAAAGAAATTACATTTACATAAGTATTCAGACCCTTTACTCAGTACTTTTTGAAGCACCTTTGGCAGTGATTACAGTTTTGAGTCTTCTTGGGTATGACACTACAAGCTTGGCACACCTGTATTTGGGGAGTTTCTCCCATTATTCTCTGCAGAGCCTCTCAAGCTCTGTCAGGTTGGTTGGGGAATGTTGCTGCACAGCTACAGTATTTTCAGGTCTCTCCAGAGATGCTCTGGCGGGGCCACTCAAGGACATTCAGAGACTTGTCCCGAAGCCACTCCTGCGTTGCCGTGGCTGTGCTTAGGGTCATTGTCCTGTTACTTTGCTACATTAATCTTTCCCTCGATCCTGACTAGTCTCCGAGTCCCTGCCGCTGAAAAACATCCCCACAGCATGATACTGCCACCACCATGCTTCACCGTAGGGATGGTGCCAGGTTTCCTCCAGATGTGCTGCTTGGCATTCAGGCCAAAGAGTTCAGTCTTGTTTAGGTGGCTTTTGGCAAACTCCAAGCGGGCTATCATGTGCCTTTTACTGAGAAGTGCCTTCAGTCTGGCTACTCTACCATAAAGTCCTGATTGGTGGAGTGCTGCAGAGATGGTTGTCCTTCTGGAAAGTACTCACATCTCCACAGAGGAACTCTGGAGCACTGTCAGAGGTACAATTGGGTTCTTGGTCAGCTCCATGACCAAGGCACTTCTCCCCCGATTACTCAGTTTGGCTGGGCGGCCTGCTCTTTGAAGTCTTGGTGGTTCCAATCTTCTTCTTTAAGAATTATGGAGGCCACTGTTCTTGGGGACCTTCAATAGTGCAGAAATGTTTTGGTACCCTTCTCTAGATCTGTGCCTCGACACAATCCTGTCTCGGAGCTCTACGGACAGTGTGCAAAGCTGTCATTAAGGCAAAGATATTTGAAGAATATAAAATATATTTAGATTTAACACTTTTTTGGTTACTATGTGATTCCATATGTGTTATTTCATAGTTTTGTCTTCACTATTATTCTACAATGTAAAAAAGAAAAAACCCTTGAATGAGTAGGTTTTTGGAAACTCTTGACGAGTAGTGTATGTGCACAGAATTTGAGAGAAATAAGATTTTTGTGTGTATGGAAAATATGTGATCTTTATTTCAGCTTATGAAACATGGGACCAAGACTTTACATGCTGCGTTTATATTTTTGTTTAGTTACTCCACAATAATGACTGTGAAAAGAATTCAAATATACAGAACAAAAATATAAATGCAAAGCCTTATGTTTGAGGCAAATCCAACACAACATATCACTGAGTATTTTCAAGCAAGGTGGAGGCTGCATCATGGTATGGGTATGCTTGACATTGCAAAGACTGGGAAGTGTTTCAGGATAAAAAGAAACAGAATGGAGTTAAGCACAGGCAAAATCCTAGAGGAAAACCTGCTTCAGTCTGCTTTCCAACAGACACTGGGAGACAAATTCACCTTTCAGCAGGACAATAACCTACAACACAAGGACACATTCTACACTGAAGGCACTTACCAAGAAGTCAGTAAATGTTCCTGAGTGGCGAAGTTACAATTTTGAATGAATAAATATGCTTGAAAATCACTGTGTCACCATGACCATCAACAACTTGACAGATCTTTAATCATTTTGAAAAGAAAAATGGGAAAATATTGCACAATCCAAGTGTGCAAACTCTTAGAAACTTACCTAATAAGACTCAATTATTACCAATTACTTTTCTTTAACATGTATTGACTCGGGGTGAATACTTATCTAATCAAGGTACATTAGTGTTCATTATACATGACTTTTTAAGAATTGTTTGAATTTAGACATTACAGAGAATTTTGTGTAGATCGTTGACAAGAGGCCCACTTCGTAACACAATAGAATGTGAAGAAATCCAAGGGGGGGAGGGGGGTGAATACTTCTGATACCCACTGTATTGAAGTATGAAGCAACTGGAATTATGACATCTCTATGGGCACACCTTGGGGGGTCAAATAAGGTCATACATGTATGCATTTTGGGGTATATCGAGCCAGAATGGACAGTATTGGGATGTGCTCTACTATCACATGGTACTAAACCAAATTTCACACAGAACAAGGAGACCCATTGGAGACATGTGTTTTTGCTATATAGAGTCATCATCAATTTTGTCTATAATCAGTACAACTCCCAGCAGCCTTTTTTCAAAATGGCCACTATTCACTTCAACAGGGAGGAACTGGATTGATTTTGCATGGGCATAACTGAATAAATGTATTTGTATTTTTTTTAAATTTCACCTTTATTTACACCAGGTAGGCTAGTTGAGAACAAGTTCTCATTTGCAACTGTGACCTGGCCAAGATAAAGCAAAGCAGTGTGACACAGACAACAACACAGAGTTACACATGGAGTAAACAATAAACAAGCCAATAACACAAACAAGTCAATGACACAGTATTTTTTTAAATTTTATTTCACCTTTATTTAACCAGGTAGGCTAGTTGAGAACAAGTTCTCATTTGCAACTGCGACCTGGCCAAGATAAAGCATAGCAGTGTGAGCAGACAACAAAGAGTTACACATGGAGTAAACAATTAACAAGTCAATAACACAGTAGAAACCAAAGGGGGAGTCTATATACAATGTGTGCAAAAGGCATGAGGAGGTAGGCAAATAATTACAATTTTGCAGATTAACACTGGAGTGATGAATGATCAGATGGTCATGTACAGGTAGAGATATTGGTGTGCAAAAGAGCAGAAAAGTAAATAAATAAAAACAGTATGGGGATGAGGTAGGTGAAAAAGGGTGGGCTATTTACCAATAGACTATGTACAGCTGCAGCGATCGGTTAGCTGCTCAGATAGCTGATGTTTGAAGTTGGTGAGGGAGATAAAAGTCTCCAACTTCAGCGATTTTTGCAATTCGTTCCAGTCACAGGCAGCAGAGTACTGGAACGAAAGGCGGCCAAATGAGGTGTTGGCTTTAGGGATGATCAGTGAGATACACCTGCTGGAGCGCGTGCTACGGATGGGTGTTGCCATCGTGACCAGTGAGCTGAGATAAGGCGGAGCTTTACCTAGCATGGACTTGTAGATGACCTGGAGCCAGTGGGTCTGGCGACGAATATGTAGCGAGGGCCAGCCGACTAGAGCATACAAGTCGCAGTGGTGGGTGGTATAAGGTGCTTTAGTGACGAAACGGATGGCACTGTGATAGACTGCATCCAGTTTGCTGAGTAGAGTGTTGGAAGCCATTTTGTAGATGACATCGCCGAAGTCGAGGATCGGTAGGATAGTCAGTTTTACTAGGGTAAGCTTGGCGGCGTGAGTGAAGGAGGCTTTGTTGCGGAATAGAAAGCCGACTCTTGATTTGATTTTCGATTGGAGATGTTTGATATGAGTCTGGAAGGAGAGTTTGCAGTCTAGCCAGACACCTAGGTACTTATAGACGTCCACATATTCTAGGTCGGAACCATCCAGGGTGGTGATGCTAGTCGGGCATGCGGGTGCAGGCAGCGACCGGTTGAAAAGCATGCATTTGGTTTTACTAGCGTTTAAGAGCAGTTGGAGGCCACGGAAGGAGTGTTGTATGGCATTGAAGCTTGTTTGGAGGTTAGATAGCACAGTGTCCAAAGACGGGCCGAAGGTATATAGAATGGTGTCGTCTGCGTAGAGGTGGATCAGGGAATCGCCCGCAGCAAGTGCAACATCATTGATATACACAGAGAAAAGAGTCGGCCCGAGAATTGAACCCTGTGGCACCCCCATAGAGACTGCCAGAGGACCAGACAGCATGCCCTCCGATTTGACGCACTGAACTCTGTCTGCAAAGTAATTGGTGAACCAGGCAAGGCAGTCATCCGAAAAACCGAGGCTCCTGAGTCTGCCGATAAGAATATGGTGATTGACAGAGTCGAAAGCCTTGGCAAGGTCGATGAAGACGGCTGCACAGTACTGTCTTTTATCGATGGCGGTTATGATATCGTTGAGTACCTTGAGTGTGGCTGAGGTGCACCCATGACCGGCTCGGAAACCAGATTGCACAGCGGAGAAGGTGCGGTGGGATTCGAGATGGTCAGTGACCTGTTTGTTGACTTGGCTTTCGAAGACCTTAGATAGGCAGGGCAGGATGGATATAGGTCTGTAACAGTTTGGGTCCAGGGTGTCTCCCCCTTTGAAGAGGGGGATGACTGCGGCAGCTTTCCAATCCTTGGGGATCTCAGACGATATGAAAGAGAGGTTGAACAGGCTGGTAATAGGGGTTGCGACAATGGTGGCAGATAGTTTCAGAAATAGAGGGTCCAGATTGTCAAGCCCAGCTGATTTGTACGGGTCCAGGTTTTGCAGCTCTTTCAGAACATCTGCTATCTGGATTTGGTTAAAGGAGAACCTGGAGAGGCTTGGGCGAGGAGCTGCGGGGGGGGGCGGAGCTGTTGGCCGAGGTTGAAGTAGCCAGGCGGAAGGCATGGCCAGCCGTTGAGAAATGCTTATTGAAGTTTTCGATAATCATGGATTTATCAGTGGTGACCGTGTTACCTAGCCTCAGTGCAGTGGGCAGCTGGGAGGAGGTGCTCTTGTTCTCCATGAACTTCACGGTGTCCCAGAACTTTTTGGAGTTGGAGCTACAGGATGCAAACATCTGCCTGAAGAAGCTGGCCTTAGCTTTCCTGACTGACTGCGTGTATTGGTTCCGGACTTCCCTGAACAGTTGCATATCACGGGGACTATTCGATGCTATTGCAGTCCGCCACAGGATGTTTTTGTGCTGGTCGAGGGCAGTCAGGTCTGGGGTGAACCAAGGGCTGTATCTGTTCTTAGTTCTGCATTTTTTGAACGGAGCATGCTTATCTAAAATGGTGAGGAAGTTACTTTTGAAGAATGACCAGGCATCCTCAACTGACGGGATGAGGTCAATGTCCTTCCAGGATACCCGGGCCAGGTCGATTAGAAAGGCCTGCTCACAGAAGTGTTTTAGGGAGCGTTTGACAGTGATGAGGGGTGGTCGTTTGACTGCGGCTCCGTAGCGGATACAGGCAATGAGGCAGTGATCGCTGAGATCCTGGTTGAAGACAGCGGAGGTGTATTTGGAGGGCCAGTTGGTCAGGATGACGTCTATGAGGGTGCCCTTGTTTACAGAGTTAGGGTTGTACCTGGTGGGTTCCTTGATGATTTGTGTGAGATTGAGGGCATCTAGCTTAGATTGTAGGACTGGCGAGGTGTTAAGCATATCCCAGTTTAGGTCACCTAACAGAACAAACTCTGAAGCTAGATGGGGGGCGATCAATTCACAAATGGTGTCCAGGGCACAGCTGGGAGCTGAGGGGGGTCGGTAGCAGGCGGCAACCGTGAGAGACTTATTTCTGGAGAGAGTAATTTTCAAAATTAGTAGTTCGAACTGTTTGGGTATGGACCTGGAAAGTATGACATTACTTTGCAGGCTATCTCTGCAGTAAACTGCAACTCCGCCCCCTTTGGCAGTTCTATCTTGACGGAAGATGTTATAGTTGGGTATGGAAATCTCTGAATATTTGGTGGCCTTCCTGAGCCAGGATTCAGACACAGCAAGGACATCAGGGTTAGCAGAGTGTGCTAAAGCAGTGAGTAAAACAAACTTAGGGAGGAGGCTTCTGATGTTGACATGCATGAAACCAAGGCTTTTTCGATCACAGAAGTCAACAAATGAGGGTGCCTGGGGACATGCAGGGCCTGGGTTTACCTCCACATCACCCGCGGAACAGAGAAGGAGTAGTATGAGGGTGCGGCTAAAGGCTATCAAAACTGGTCGCCTAGAGCGTTGGGGACAGAGAATAAGAGGAGCAGGTTTCTGGGCATGGTAGAATATATTCAGGGCAAAATGCGCAGACAGGGGTATGGTGGGGTGCGGGTACAGCGGAGGTAAGCCCAGGCACTGGGTGATGATGAGGGAGGTTGTATCTCTGGACATGCTGGTAGTAATGGGTGAGGTCACCGCATGTGTGGGAGGTGGGACAAAGGAGTTATCAGGGGCGTGAAGAGTGGAACTAGGGGCTCCATTGTGAACTAAAACAATGATAACTAACCTGAACAACAGTATACAAGGCATGTTGACATTTGAGGGAGACATACAGCGAGGCATACAGTAATCACAGGTGTTGAATTGGGAAAGCTAGCTAAAACAGTAGGTGAGACAACAGCTAATCAGCTAGCACAACAACAGCAGGTAAAATGGCGTAGACTAGGCAACGGGGCCAACAGATAGAACAAACAAGCAGAATGAATGGAGTACCGTGATTCATGGACAGTCCAGCATGCATCAGCTATGTAGCCAAGAGATCAGTGTCCAGGGGGCAGCGGTGGATGGGGCAGGGAAGCTGGCCTGGCGAGTGTTATCCAGGTAAAAAAAAATATATTTTTTTAAATAACAATGACTAAATAGCTTGTAGCTAGTTAGCTGGTTAGCTTCTGGAGGTTCTTGAGTGTGTTCTAAAAATAAATAAATAAATAATAGCGATTCCGTATCACATTGGGTGAGGCAGGTTTCCGGAAGGTATAAACAAATTAAAAGTCAAAAGAGTTAGAAAGTAAATATGGGTCCGGTGAGCGTTTGAGACGCGGCGATACAGGCGGTTAGCAGGCCTGTGCTAACAAGCTAACCGTTTGTCGGCCCGGGCTAGACAAGGTAGCAGTTAGCGGGCCGGAGCTGGACAAGCTAGCAGTTAGCAGGCCGAATTAGCAAGCAGGGAGTAGAGAAAATAGATCTATATACAGTGTGTTGAAAAGGCACGGGGAGGTAGGCAATAAATAGGCCATAGGAGCGAATAATTACAATTTAGCAGATTAACACTGGAGTGATAAATGAGCAGATGATGATGTGCAAGTAGAGGTACTCGTGTGCAAAAGAGCAGAAAATAAAATAAAATAAAAACAGTATGGGGATGAGGTAGGTAGATTGGTAGGGCTATTTACAGATGAACTATGTACAGCTGCAGTGATCGGTTAGCTGCTCAGATAGTTGATGTTTAAAGTTGGTGAGGGAAATAAAAGTCTCCAACTCCAGCAATTTTTGCAATTCCTTCCAGTCACTGGCAGCAGAGAACTGGAAGGAAAGGCGGCCAAATTAGGTGTTGGCTTTGGGGATGATCAGTGAGATATACCTGCTGGAACGTGTGCTACGGATGGGTGTTGTTATCGTGACCAGTGAACTGAGATAAGGCGGAGCTTTACCTAGCATAGACTTATAGATGACCTGGAGCCAGTGGGTCTGGCGACGAATATATAGCGAGGGTCAGTCGACTAGAGCATTGGTGGGTGCTGGTAACAAAACGGATGGCACTGTGATAGACTGCATCCAGATTGCTGAGTAGAGTGTTGGAAGCCATTTTGTAGATGACATCACCGAAGTCGAGGATCAGTAGGATAGTCAGTTTTACAAGGGTAAGTTTGGCGGCGTGAGTAAAGGAGGCTTTGTTGCGAAATAGAACGCCGATTCTAGATTTGATTTTGGATTGGAGATGTTTAATATGAGTCTAGAAGGAGAGTTTACAGTCTAGCCAGACATCTAGGTATTTATAGTTGTCCACATATTCTAGGTCGGAACTGTCCAGAGTGGTGATGCTAGTCGGGCGGGCAGGTGCGGGCAGCAAACGGTTGAAAAGCTAGCATTTGGTTTTACTAGCATTTAAGAGCAGTTGGAGGCTACGGAAGGAGTGTTGTATGGCATTGAAGCTCGTTTGGAGGTTAGTTAGCACAGTGTCCAAGGAAGGGCCAGAAGTATACAGAATGGTGTCGTTTGCGTAGAGGTGGATCAGTGAATCGCCCGCAGCAAGAGCGACATCATTGATATATACAAAGAAAATAGTTAAAATAATTGGTGTAATAAGACCAATAATGGATTAAAATGTGTGTTACAATTAGGACAACCTGGAAATATTGTCCAAGTACAGTATGTCAATTATATGTATTTAGCTTAATATTACCAGAATAGTGGTATAAAAAAAGCTTTGGAGTCGTTTCAAATATTACATTAAAACAGTTAGAAAATGTTGTAGAAGAATTCACTGATGTCTATTCATTAAAATTATATGCAATATGATTCTATAAATTGTGTTAACATTAAGAAATGTGATGTGAAACATTGTATATTGCACCCTATGAAATCCCATAGGAATGCATTACGTCAAGCAAAGACGTACAGGTAACCCATTTTTGCAAAATGCCTTCGTAATGAGAGCACAAAACTTCATATAAAGCTAGAAAAAGTCCAACTATTGCTGATTTAACCCAGAAAGGAAGAGGCAAAGTGAGGCTTTATTCCGCCCAAAATCTGTCCACGAAAATAAGACCATGAAGTCAAGAGGTCAATGACTGTCAAATTTGGTCAACAAAGAATGTAATTGCTAAATTGCTACATGAGGCTTTTTTCATCAAATATACATTTTGTAATGGTTAGGCTGTTGCGAATGCACTGATATGAGTGGACCAAATGTGCATTCTTGACTTTTTCCACATTTTGTTACATTACAGCCTTATTCTAAACAGGATAAAAAAAAAAAAAATCCTCATATCAATCTGGTTCTTGGTCAGGGAGGTGACCAAGAACCCAATGTTCACTCTGACAGAGCTCCAGAGTTCCTCTGTGGAGATGTGAGAACCTTTCAGAAGGACAACCATCTCTGCAGCACTCCACCAATCAGGCCTTTTTGGTAGAGTGGCCAGACCGGAGGCTCTCCTCAGTAAAAGGCACATGACAGCCCGCATGGAGTTTCCCAAAAGCCACCTAAACAAGACTGAACTATTTGGCCTGAATTCCAAGCTTCACATCTGGAGGAAACCTGGCACCATCCCTACAGTGGGGCATGGTGGTGGCAGTATCATGCTGTGGGGATGTTTTTCAGCAGCAGGGACTGGGAGACTAGTCAGGATCGAGGGAAAGATGAACAGAGCAAAGCACAGAGAGTCCTTGATGAAAACCCGCTCCAGAGTGCTCAGGACCTCAGACTGGGGCAAAGGTTATTCTTCCAACAGGACAACGAACCTAACCACAAAGCCAAGACAACGCAGGAGTGGCTTCGGGACAAGTCTCTGAATGTCTTTGAGATGCCCAGCCAGAGCCCGGACTTGAACCCAATCTAACATCTCTGGAGAGACCTGAAAAAAATGGCGCCGGAAGAAATGGAAGCAGTTTTACAGGCGCCTAACCAATTGTGCTATTATGTAGTTTTTTTCGCGTTATTTGTAACTTATTTTGTACATAATGAACAATAAATTAGACGAGGTACGATCAAGAATATCCTACCAACGGGACATCAAAAACTGTAACATCTTATGTTTCACAGAATCGTGGCTGAATGATGACATGGATATTCAGCTAGCAGGATATACGCTGCACCGGCTAGATAGAACAGCACACTCCGGGAAGACGGGGGGGGGGGGGCTCTGTGCATTGTAAACAACAGCTGGTGCACGAAATCTAAGGAAGTCTCTAGATTTTGCTCGCCTGAAGTAGAGTATCTTATGATAAACTGGAGACCACACTATTTGCCAAGAGAGTTTTCATCTATACTTTTCGGGCTGTGTATTTACCACCAAAGACAGATGCTGGCCCTAAGACCGCACTCAGTCAGCTGTATATGGAAAAGAGGGCTCTGTGCATATTTGTAAACAACAGCTGGTGCACGAAATCTAAGGAAGTCTCTAGATTTTGCTCGCCTGAAGTAGAGTATCTTATGATAAACTGTAGACCACACTATTTGCCAAGAGAGTTTTCATCTATACTTTTCGTGGCTGTGTATTTACCACCAAAGACAGATGCTGGCCCTAAGACCGCACTCAGTCAGCTGTATATGGAAAAGAGCAAACAGGAAACCGCTCACCCAGAGTCGGCGCTCATAGTGGCCAGAGACATTAATGCAGGGAAAATTAAATCAGTTTTACCTCATCTCTAACATGTTAAATGTGCAACCAGAGAGAAAAAAATTCTAGATCACCTGTATTCCACACACAGAGACGTGTACAAAGCTCTCCCTCGTCCTCCATTTGGTAAATCTGACCACAATTCTGACCACTATCCCCCTGATTCCTGCTTACAAGCAAAACTTAAAGCAGGAAGCACCAGTGACTCGGTCTATAAAAAAAAGTGGTCAGATGAAGCAGATGCTAAACTACAGGACTGTTTTGCTATCACAGACTAGAACATGTTCCGGGATTCTTTCGACTGCACGTCATCCCCACAGTGACTGTACGTACATACCCAAACCAGAAGCCATGGATTACAGGCAACATTTGCACTGAGCCAAAGAGCAGAGCTGCCGCTTTCAAGGTGCGGGACTCAAAGCCAGAAGCTTATAAGAAATCATGCTATGCCCTCCGACAAAGCATCAAACAGACATGACGTGCTTTGAAAGGCTGGTAATGGCTCACATCAACACCATTATCCCAGAATCCCAAGACCCACTCAATTTGCATACTGCCCAAACAGATCCACATATGATGCAATCTCCATTGTACTCCACACTACCCTTTCCCACCTGGACAAAAGGAACACCTACGTGAGAATGCTATTCATTGACTACAGCTCAGCGTTCAACACCATAGTATCCTCAAACCTCATCACTAAGCTAAGGATCCTGGGACAAAACACCTCCCTCTGCAACTGGATCTTGGACTTCCTGACGGGCTGCCCCCAGGTGGTGAGAGTAGGTAGCAACACATCAGCCACGCTGATCCGCAACACTGGAGCCCCTCAGTGGTGCGTGCTCAGTCCCCTCCTGTACTCCCTGTTCACCCACGACTGTGTGGACAGGCACGACTCCAACACAATCATTAAGTTTGCAGACAAAACAACAGTGGTAGGCCTGATCACCAACAACGACGAGACAGCCTATAGGGAGGAGGTCAGAGACCGGGCCGGCTGGTGCCAGAATAACAACCTATCCCTCAACGTAACCAAGACTAAGGAGATGATTGTGGACTGCAGGAAAAGGAGGACTGAGCATGCCCCCATTCTCATTGACAGGGCTAGTGGAGCAGGTATATATTTACAACTAAATTATATATATATATATATATATATATATATATATATATATATATATACACATTCATAATACTTCAAGTTCCTTGGTGTCCACATCACCAACAAACTAGAATGGTCCAAACACACCAAGACAGTCGTGAAGAGGGCACGACAAAGCCTATTCCCTCTCAGGAAACTAAAAAGATTTGGCATGGGTCCTCAAATCCTCAAAAGGTTCTACAGCTGCAACATCGAGAGCATCACTGCCTGGTACAGCAACTGCTCGGCCTCTGACCGCAAGGCACTACAGAGGGTAGTGCGTACGGCCCAGTACATCACTGGGGCTAAGCTGCCTGCCATCCAGGACCTCTACTCCAAGCGGTGTCAGAGGAAGGCCCTAAAAATTGTCAACAACCCCAGACATAGACTGTTCTCTCTACTACCGCATAGCAAGCGGTACCGGAGCGCCAAGTCTAGGACCAAAAGGCTTCTCAACAGCTTTTACCCGCTACTCTCTGTTTATAGTATATGCATAGTCACTTTAACCATACATATACATACTACCTCAATTAGCCCGACTAAGCGGTGCCTGTATATAGCATCACTACTGTTATAGCCTCGCTACTGTTATTTTTCACTGTCTTTTTACTGTTTTTTTTATTTCTTTACTTATCTGTTGTTCACCAAATACCTATTTTTTACTTCAAAATTGCACTGTTGGTTAGGGCCTGTTAAATAAGCATTCACTGTAAGGTCTACACCTATTGTATTTGGCGCACGTGACAAACTGTGATTTGATTTGAAATAGCTGTGCAGCAACACTCCCAATCTAACCTGACAGAGCTTGAGAGGATCTGCAGAGAATGGGAAAAACTCCCCAAATACAGGTTTGCCAAGCTTGTAGCGTCAAATCAAATCAAAGTTTATTTGTCACGTGTGCTGAATACAACAGGTATTTCACCTTACAGTGAAATGCTTACTTACAGGCTCTAACCAACGGTACAATTTCATTATATATATTTTTTAAAGGTATTAGGTGAACAATAGGTAAGTAAAGAAATAAAAACAACAGTAAAAAGACAGTGAAAGATAAAAGTAGCGAGGCTACATACAGACACCGGTTAGTCGGGCTGATTGAGGTAGTATGGACATGATAAACAGACAGTAGCAGCAGCGTAAAAAAGGGGTTGGGGGGGGGGGGCACACAATGCAAATAGTCTGGGTGGCCATTTGATTACCTGTTCAGGAGTCTCATGGCTTGGGGGTAAAAACTGTTGAGAAGCCTTTTTGTCCTAGACTTACCGCATGCCATGCGGTAGTAGAGAGAACAGTCTATGACTGGGGTCAAAATCAAGAAGACTCAAGGCAGTAATCCCTGCCAAAGGTGCTTCAACAAAGTACTGAGTAAAGGGTCTGAATACTTATGTAAATATACATTTCAGTTTAATTTTTATTTTCATAAAGGGTATCATAGATCAATTTGATCAGGGGCTTGTGGGGGACAATGTTATACCATCAGAAGTTTGCTACACCAAAGTGGAAACATTTTTCCACTGGCCCATGGATGACATCGAATTATACTACATCGAATGATCCTGCAAATCCCCTCAGTATGCAGTCCAATCATAATAACCTACACTTGAGACACTTGTACGACTCAATTATATATATATATATACATACATTCATAATACAATTTTATAGCTAACAGCTGGCAAGAAAATCTTAAATAAAAAAATGGCTGATTTTCTAATATTCTACCAGTGTCCAGTAGTAGACAAGATACCCTGTTAAGAAACAAATATATAAAAAAATACAAAAGTTAGCTTAGCCTATTTTCTAGGCTAATATTGCAGCCTAGGTCTCGTAAGAAACAAATATGTAAAAAATACAAAAGTTAGCCTAGCCTATTTTCTAGGCTAATATTGCAGCCTAGGTCTCCTGTCTAGCAAAGCAGATCAGAGTTTGACAGTGCAGGGCTAAAACTGTCAGCCTGATGACCACACAAGCATTACATACAGAGTAGTGGAGTGGATGGTCTGACACCAGGCAGCCAATGGAGAGAGGGGTGATGTCACTGGGAGCTGGGCTGAGCCTGACAGCAGAGCAGCTGGCCAGCTCCCAGACAGACAGCGGTGCTGTAGTGGAGACACCAACTGAAACTCGACTGACAGACCTGGCTTCAAGCACTATTTCAATTATTTAAAATACTTTCTGTACTTCATTGAGCTTGCCTGCTGCAATGAAACCAATAGAATATTCTCAAAAGTACAAACCCCACCTACCTGGCACTCTAGGCAGACTAAAGCAAACCATCAAAGTATTTGAAGATTGCAAATACTATTTGAACCCAGGTTCGGACTTGTCAACCTGTTGCAACTCTGACACTGTTTGCATAAACTAAATCTTCACTGTCTAGGCACAAACTGGCCATTTGGGATTAGCCAACAATATTCTGTGTACTTGTAAATTGTTTTGCCATGACAGAGTAGGAGATGAATGTTAGCTAAACAGACCACTACCCAGGCAAAAATATTGGTACAACATAAAACTAATTAGTCTGTCTGTATTTCATTAGAGTGAAGAGGGGTCATTTCCAGTGGTGGTTATTCTTGGCTTGAAACATTCCCCAGTAGGTGGTGCATATGCGCTAGCTTTCGAAGAGACGTTTGTTGACAAACTGAAACCGGTATTTTAGCAGTCTATCAGAATGTTTCATTCAACTCGCGCTCAGGCACTGCACTTAAATGAACCCGTAAAGCAAAGGCTCAAGACAAAAACCATAGATAGACCAAGACCCTGGCACACTGAAGATGACCAGAGAAAACAGTGTCTTGTTGCTGCCATTCAGTGTTGGTCGGAGAGAGAACACGCATAGCAATCTCACATGGCCTGATTGTGCGCGATAGGCCAGATAGGAGAACGTGTCGAGCATGCCCAGCTCAAGATTGAACAGATAAGCAGATGGCTGTTCAACTAGAGGAACGTAAAGAAGTAGGTAGCAAGCACACTATGTCCAGAGCGGGGGAAGGTGGAGAGAAAGTGGGAGAGTGATAGACGGAGTGTGAGTGAGACAGTGACAGAGGGTGTGTGTGGGAGAGTGGGAGGAGCAGAGAGATAATCAGTTACAACCTGAACAGTCCAGAGAGCCTAGGAGACCAACACAAAAACTGAAATGAGAGTTAGGCACTTGGAAGTGATGGCATTTGACTATCAGCGAACAAGGTCAAGTTCTGGAGAAAAAAAAAACGTAAGGCCGAACCGTACAGTGTCCGCATAGACGCCGTTTAAATGCACTGAACCGTTTTTTTTTTCAGATGCAACTCATGTTGTGTTCAGGTTATGAATATGCAATGTAAATCAGGAAATGCCACATTCAAGAGAGCTGTTGAATGTTAGGACTTTTAGTCTACTTGGTGTTGGGTATGAGTGTAAAGTTTAAATTCTAAAATACCATGGCACAACACCCATATGATGATTCAGTAAGCAGTACAGGGAAGTGAAGATGTGAGTATAGGCCAGAGAATAGCCCGGTGATAAGGCCTGTCAGAGAATGGCTTTCTATGATAGCTGCAATGCTTTAATATTAAGAGAATAAACGCTGCATACACAGCTGACCACCTCAATATCACCAAGGGTGTATTCACTTGGAATCAAACAGGGAACTAACTTGAACTTGTCCCCAAAATTAAAAAAAAAAAAAGTTCTGTTGCAAAACATTTTCTATGGTGTGCACTAATAACTACACCCCAGTCACTTTGCAGAAAATTGTAGACTGATGCAAAAGTGAAAAGACAAGCAAGTAAATAAGACAATGACTTGTCTTTTATTCAATTAGAAATGGAGATTACAGAATTACAACAAACAGACAGCAGGACATGCTTTTCAACATGTAGAAAATTTGGTTTATTTACGGTACATACAGTGGGTAGAACATTCTTAGAAAAAAATGCTGCAGTTTTTTTTAAGGCATTCAGACTTCAAGAAGTTAACACTGCACAAAATAATTGCACTGAGAAAGGTAGACCAAAGTGTGACAAATGACAATATCATGAGTTCGTAACTAATCTGGAATCTTATTTTCTTCAGAGCCAAACACATTTGTTTAACCATTATGCAAAAATCTGTCCTTAATCCCTCAGAATCTGATACTATACAGAATATCCCAAGGATGCAAAGCACATGGTCTTTCCTTTTACTTTCGAGTTAAATAAGTTATTCCCATTACTTTCTCTCCCATATAGCTATTAAGTCATTAAATAACTCAACCACAGCTCCAAAGCAAATATTCAAAATGCCATTTTCCCCCCTCAGTACTCAGAAGTAGAATTCCTATAGTCCCCCCCTCCTAGAGTGTTAATTTGGTTGTACATCAACTGTAAGTTAACTAAACCATTGGCGCGTCCTTTACCTCCCCAGTCGCATCCATCTTTTTCTAGACATGTCCACGTCTAAGTGGGCGAGAGTAGACTAAATTTAATTCAAGATCCCAAGAGACGACACGTACGCAAATGCTCTCAGCCTCTTTCACCTTGTCTTATTGGAGGGAGACAGAAGTCCCTAACGCTTTTAACTTCAGCTGCAGTAAGAGTAAAAAATAAATACAAACAAGTATTATTTTGTATAATAAAGACTGATCTGAGTTTGCGTTTTAACTACGTTTCAGTGCAGAAGTGTCTGAAGCAGGATGGAAAAAAACCCAACCAGGCTTCTGTTCGACAATCCGACTGTAGTCACAGGCACCATCGCCCCCACAAAATATCCAGAGGTATAAATCGTGTTATACACAAATGAAGAGACCTTATGTACATCCCAAATGGAACCTGATTCCATATACAGTGCACTACCTTTGGCAAGAGCCCATAATGTGCCCTGGTCAACAGTAATGCACTATACAGGGAATATATGTGCAATTTGAGATCTGATACCTTCATCCTCTTCTACAAGAGGAAATAATCTCCTGTGAAGAGCAACTTGGACAGGAGGAGTCAACTGGTGCAATAATATGCAATGCTGCCGCACAACTGCACTTCTACACCAGCCTATATGGAATATGGTCTGGTATACAATGACAGCTCAACAGTATGTTGACTTAGAAGTAAGTAGGGCTGTTTCAACACAGCAGCTTATAGTAAAATAAGACTGAAGTAGGGTGGCTTAATAAAAAGCAAATCATGTTAAATTATAAAACTTAAATTTCATCTTAAACGTAAATGTAAACTTTTGACAAAAGGTGGACTTCAAGGATTTAAGAATTTTTACTCCACGCTTAGTGAATGAATGTCAACAAAGCGTGACTGATAGAAAGATTTGGATCCATATGTCAGAATCATTCAGCCCAAATTGAAAATCGACACATTATCAAAACAAATTTCACCTACTTAGCCTAAAATGTGAAGAAACCTCAAACTTTTTTCACAATTTCAAAAGTGCCACAGAGTGTTAATTAATAATAGCTCATGAATAAATTAGAGGTTAATGTCCTACCATCATTGTTGGCGCAGATGGCACAGGCAGGTAGTTTGGTTGGTTTAATAGTGTCACGCATTACAGCGTCTATCTCCGCCACACACACACTTCAGTTTTTTCTACCAATAGTGACTTACTCTTTAAATCTCTGTGCTAACATACCTAGCTTAGCCAGGCCAATAGATCACTTTGCTTAGTCACCTCACGCATCATTCATAAAATAAAAAAAATAAAAAAACACTTTACTGAAAGGTCTAGGACCGATTTTAAAGCCAATATTAGTCTGAGGAACTCAAGTATAGGTTTAACTCATAACACAGAAGCAGACATCAATGGACCATGGTTTGATCACTACTAACTGCAGCACTACTAACTCCATCAATACTGCAATTTACTACAGCTACATTCTTTCTTTCATTGGTTTAGCCTGTTTTATCATATCTGGTATCGGTCGCATCAAGTCCGTAATGGTTTGAGACATTACTCAGCCAGTCTTGTGGCTGCCGTCACCGGTTCGCTGGGCACGGGCCGAAACGAGTTCGTGGGACACCCTCTTGCAGTCCTTGGCCAGGCCCAGAAAGCACATGAGGTCTATGAAGGCAGTGGTGATGTTCATCTTAATGCCAAACTCACTGGTGGCATAGTCAAAGGGGAAGGTGTGGTGGTAGTTGTGGAAGCCCTCGCCTAGCAGGAAGGATACAAGGGGACAGGAAAGTCAGGTTAAAACCATAAACCAATAGCCATTCACAGGTGACAGCAAAGACTAGATTTGCGAGAGAGAAAGAAAAAAAGCTGGAACCCCCTTTACTCCATGAACCTGGTAATACTATAGGTGTGCATCTATGAAAGTTACTTTTTTTTAATAGGATTCAAAACAATCTGATCACCATAATTAATATGTAAACTAAAGCATGGAGTCTGAAAAGTGCCACAATATGGATGGCTAACTTGAGTCCTGGAGGGCTGCTGCGTGCAACATTTTGTTCCAGTCAAGCATTCAAATACATGACTCAAAGTTAATTATGGTCTCCAACTTGAACCAGAGCACTCAAAAACCTGCACAAACTACAGCAGCCTTAAGTCAAGTGTTGCATGTCCGAGACTTATTTATAGATTGAAAATATAAAAACACAACCATTTCATAGATTTTTTTACTGAGTTACAGTTCATAAGGAAATCAGTCAATTGAACAAAATAATTCATTAGACCCTAATCTATGGATTACACATGACTGGGAATACAGATAGGCAACTGTTGGTCACAGATAGCTTTTTAATTTTTTTTATAAATTGGATCTCATGGTATCGCTGGATTCAAATTGCCATCGATAAAATATGGCAATTTGTTAGTTTATTCATAGCTTATGCCTGCCCATACCCCCACCATGGGGCACTCTGTTCACAACGTTGACATCAGCAAACTGCTCACCCACATGACACCATACACGTGGTCTGCAGTTGTGAGGCCTGTTGGGCATACATACTGCCAAGTACTCAAATGTTGTGGCTTATGGTAGAGAAAATGAATTAAATTCTCTGGCAACAGCTCTGGTGGACCTTCCTACAGTCAGAATGCCTATTGCATGCCCTTGACAACTTGAGACAGGTTGTGTGATAAAACTTCACATTTTAGAATGGCCTTTTATTGTCTCCAGCACTAGGTGCACCTGTGTAATAATCAAGCTGTTTAATCAGCTTCTTGACATGCCACACCTGTCACGTGGATGGATTATCTTGGTAAAGGAGAAGCGCTCACTAACAGGGGTGTAAACTAATTTGTGCACAAAATTGAGAGAAATCAACTGTGCGCATCAAACATTTCAACTCATGAAACCAACACTTTACATGTTGCGAGATACATATAGTAGGCTGAGACATCGCGCCATGGTAAAAAATAAGTTTGAAAGAAGCACAACTGTATGCACTCACTACCATAAGTCACTCTTGATAAAAGAGTCTGCTAAATGACTTAAAATGTAAAAATTACAAGTCCCACTCGTTTTAAGCTATTCAACTAAAACACGATTTTCACAGCTGACACAGGCAGCTATACAGACAAGAGTTTATAGTAGAACATGCAATCAGTCGGACTAAAGCTCTGATTTCACACAAACAGCAGGATCTCTTGTACAAAGTAAACACAGGCCACTGGATTAGCGAGTTCCGCCTCACTACACCATGCCAGGCTGCATCAGCTGCTTTGGGAAGTGTGGTGGTGTGTCACGAAATGGCATATTGGCTTTGTCCAAAATGGCTAACAGCCTTTTCCTATAGAGTGCAAGGCTCTGGCCAATAGTAGTGCTCCAGACAAATTCCCCCCCCCCCTTAAATATATATTTTTAAAGTCTGATCCTTACCAATGGCACTGAAGGCCACGAAACGGTTCTCACTGGGGTTGATGTTATGGTCATAGGGTCGGTTGCCCCACATGTGAGCTGCAGAGTTGACCAGCCAGGTAGCGTTCAGCACCAGGGTGTACCGCATGAGGACCGGGATGAAGTAGCACACCCACAGGGACTCACCCCACAGGTACCAGGGCACCCACATGGGCACCAGGAAACACAGCAGAACCACAGAGAGCTTGTAGTACCTAGAGGGGACAGAGAGGGAAGAGATGAGACATTGGTTTGGTGTGTGTCAAATACAAAGAAAATCTATAGAGCTCCACCATTCATTTTTGGGGTGGGTGGGTAAGATTTGTATTGGAATTTATATGAGTCAAACAAAAGTAGCTTTGTAAGTAGAACTGGAAGCATTGTTATGTTGAATCTAAATTAAATTTAAGTTACTAAAGCTGGGGAAGTGACCACCCCAAGCACCTATATTCATAAACAGAGTTACTAAACCATGGAAGGTCACACCTAGTTCAGTACATGTTTTGAAGAACTCTATTCAGTTGATTTGGTCTTCCACCAAAATGTTTAAATGACCTATTTCTGTGGTGCTACTAGTTTGGGCCTACGTCCACGAGTACCCACTGCCTGCTGAGAAATGGCAAGCCAGTCACTGTACTTTGTGTGGGTATGGCCCAATCGGGGCCCTGGCAGAGATGGCAGCTCTTATCAATAGATCAGTCAGCCAGCGTCATCATGGACACCACAACCTATAGATGTAGGATCTTAAATTGGCTCTAGTATTGTCACAGCAAAATAATCCTGAAGCAACCCGGATTTGAACATTTAGCCCATGCTGCTGCTTGATTGGTAATGCTATTAGCTGGCTAAAAGTAAGCGACATGAAAAGTGCAATACTGTTAATATAACAGTGTGATAGTGTGGGCTTTCAGTGAATTTATGGAAATTAAAATGACAGGGTGTGCCATTACCAACAGCAACCCTGGAGCAATTGGGGCCTTGCTGAAGCCACAGATTGAGCTGACAAGGTGAACAGGGATTCAAACCTGCCATCCTCAGATTTATTTTACTATGTCTACGTTGTAAATGCTTTGGCGCCAAACTGCTGGCAGTTGCAAAAAAGTCAAATAATTGGAAGAATGAATAAAAATGCCATTGTTGATTAGATGCTTTTATCCAAATGATACATGTGTGGAGCATGCATGAGGTGAAATGTGGATATTTTCGGATGTGAACACTGATCTGACAAAGATCCGTTTGAGATGGAAACGTTGTCAATAAAGCAGTGAATTGGGAGTGTCAACTGTGTGCGGGCCTTCTTGTTCTTTATTAGCCCAGCACCTGTTTAAGGATGTGAGTATGACCAAACTTTTCTATACAGTACTTTCTTTTCATACGGCACTCCAATCTGCAAGACTCCATTACGCACCGCCATTTGGGTGTCGACCAGAGATGGCAAATCCAATTGAAGATGTTAACCGCCATAAGACATTTGAATACACACCTGAAGACTATGCCCGTATTATGACAAGACTGTTTGACAATCATGTTGAAACAACGGAATCACTACAAGAGAGACTGAAACACCTATGACAGAGACACATCTGCATCTCCACGCTGTCACTGAGCGACAGCGACTATTTGCACAAGAAATTGATCCCACAAGGCCTTGGTCTCTGCTGATTGTGGGTGCCTTCTGGATTCTATGGGAATTTCTGTGACCAGTGGTGCAAAATTACAAACAAATGCTCATTCGATCGGATGGCTCTTATTAGCTGAGAAAGTGGGTGGAATACGTGAGAAGACACAAGTGGTGCGATTACAACTGCACACGTCAATAACTGACCCAGAAATCTCAAATATGGAGAGCATACTAGTGACTGTCAAACAAACAGACCATCTGGAGAAGCGTTTCAGACAGCGAAGTTACCCAGAGGAATGGCTGCATGACGCAAGGGAATGTTTTTTTTAATTTTTTTATGACCCAAGATGACAGCCTCACGCCCAAACCTCTCCGCCATCCTGACCAACGCTTCCTTCAGTACCCCCCCACTTGGTAAACATTAACCACATTATAAAAATCTGGTACATCTTAAGCACTGATCCACAACTGGAAAAGACATTTAAAAGAACCCCCGCGTGTCGTCTTCAGACGCACCCCCAACATCAGCCAAATGTTGGCGAGGTCTGATCTTCCACCAGTGCCAAGCAATACCTTTCTAGACAACGTGCCGGAAGGTAACTTATAGATGTGGCGGATGCACCCAGTGTAACTTCACGAACAAATGCAATGTCCAATCACCCTATTACAGGCAAGGCCATTAAGATTAAGGGCATCATTACATGTTCCACAAAATGTGATATACCTGATCAAATGTATTTGTGGTCCATGCTATTGTGGAAAAATAAAACAAGCTCTGAAAACAAGGAAAGCAGAACACAGGAGTAATATCAGGACCCTTGACCAGAGAAACCCTGTGGCTGCGCATTTCATGGATGCTTGTCACAACATGAGCTCTAAAATACATTGGCATCGAACATGTTAAGACTCCTAGGAGGGGCGGAGATACTGAGCATCTATTATTGAGAAGAGAATTGTATTGGATTCAATGTCTCAAGAGTTTGATATCAGACCATTTCTTACCCGAATGTTACTTTACTGATTTGTCTTGCCTTCCAGGTTACATACATTTTGTTCTGGAACCATTCCATGCACCCATCTCATTGTTATTTAATTATTAGTGATATGCAAATGTTTTTTTACACCCAGTCTTGCAGAACATATGTACAATGATGTGGAACACACCAGATTTGGTTGCTTGATTATTGCAGTGATAAGATCAATGTCTTATGACCAGTGGCATAGCTGATGGTATAGAGGAAATGCAAAACTCAATGTCATCTGATCACCAGGCACATGCACTCCAAAACATGATGTGCCACTAGTTCTATAACCGTTGGTTTATATGGTGGATTGGATTTTATACAGAGCTCTTTCAAGTGTACAATGACTTAAAATTGCCCCTTTGTGGTACATTCTGTGCATGCTACTGCCAATGGAGGTTTGTTCAACTTCTCCAGAATGCAAATAGGCGGCTAAGATGGCGCCGTCTTTTATCCGGTGGCATAACTGATGGTAGATGTGAAACGCAAAACACAATGAAACATCATTGTTATTTGCATCGACCCCATCTTGCATGGACTATCCACACAAGAATATAGACTCAGTGGCCAGTTGATTTGGAACACCATCCCATTCACGAGAATGGTTCGCTCCTTCAGACAGTGAGTCACGTGGCCGTGGCTTGCTATGTAAAGCACATATCTACCTCCTACCTCTGCACATTGATCTGGCACGACCTGTATATAGCACCATTCTTGAGCATTTTATTCCTTGTTTTACAATTATTTTTTAACGCTGCCTCGTTGGGACAGTCTCGTAAGCAAAGCACTTCACAGTAAAGTCCACACTAGTTGTATTCAGCGCATGAGACCATGTTCGATTGATTCAGTGAACTGTATAAAAATGCCCAGTTGCGCATTATTTTGGCTACCATGGCTAGAAGAGATCTGTGACTTTGAAAGAGGGGTCTCAAAGGGGCATAAGGGTTAAGGGTGTGGTTGTATCAGTCACCAGACCAACCCAATTGAATACTTATGGGAGATTTTGGAGTGGTGCCTGAGACAGCATTATCCACCACACCAAATTATTGAATTTCTTGTGGAAAACACATTTTTGCATCCCTCCAATAGGATTCCAGACACCTGTAGAATCTATGCCAAGGCGCATTGAAACTGTGCTGGCACCTCATGGTGGCCCAACGCCCTGTTAAGACACTTCATGTTGGCGTTTCCTTTATTTTGGCAGTTACCTGTAGAACACTGCATGATTCAGAGTGCGGGCACTGCCAGGGCCAACCTTTAAAAATACTACCATTAAAGGAAAGTCCCCACTAATTTATTTTTTTATTACCTTTATTTAACCAGGCAAGTCAGTTAAGAACACATTCTTATTTTCAATGACAGCCTGGGAGCAGTGGGTTAACTGCCTGTTCAGGGGCAGAATGACAGATTTGTACCTTGTCAGCTCGGGGGTTTGAACTCGCAACCTTCCAGTTACTAGTCCAACGCTCTAACCACTAGGCTACCCTGCCGCCCCATGACTGCTACTATATGTAGGTAAGAAACTCTTTACCATATACCAACAGATAACATCGTATTGTGTGGCTCAATTGGTAGAGCATGGGGCTTGCAACATCAAGATCATGGTTTTGGCTTACGCTGGGGCCACCCATCCAAAAAAGTATACATGCTCTAAGCCACTTTCGATAAAAGTGTCTGCTAAAATGGCATATAGGAGAAGACATCAGATCTGAAGGACTAGACAGGGCAGAGACCCTTCTCTTCTTACTTTCTCTGGAACATGACGACTTTATCTGCCTTCAGGTCCGTCAGCTCCAGCTTCTTTCCCTTCTCGATCACGTCAGGGTGCTTGCGGACGAGCAGCCAGCCAATGTGAGCGAAGAAGAAGCCCCGCAGTGCATTGTGGGGGTCCGCATCCGTCTCGGAGTACTTGTGGTGAACCCGGTGGTCCCTCGCCCACTCGTAAATGTCATTCTGGAGGAAACAATAGAAATGTGGTTGTTTAGGAGGCACTATATCCAACACTAACAGCAGCATATACAGTAGTACAGCTGGGTGAAATGGGGAGAAAGAAAAAAATATATATACACATACACACTACTTTGAAGGTTGTAGCCATCAATTGTCTCATCACCCATATTAGTTCATTTCAAAACTTCACATTTCTCTAGTATAGGCGACGTACCGTAATCAATGTTAACAGAAAAATGCCTGTGATAAGTGAGCGGTATGGTTGGTGACAAATGTGTTTATTGTCCCAGCTCTATAGTACTCTATACAGTAGTACACGGGACCGATGGTGAGGGAATCTGGGGCCGTATGTATCAAGTGTTTCAGAGTAGACGTGCCGATTTAGAAACAGTTTCGCCTTTTAGATCACAATAAAATGAGTCTACATGGACAGGGAGAACCTGATCCTAGATTGGCATTCTTACTCAGATGCTTGATACAGTGCATTTGGAATGTATTCAGACCCCTTTACTTTCCCCCCTTGTTACATTGCAGCCTCATTCTAAAATGTCTTAATTACACACAACAACCCCCCCCCCCCCCCAAAAAAACCTTAAGTACACAAACACTTTGCTATGAGACTCAATTGAGCTCAGGTGTATCCTGTTTCCATTGACGATCTTAAGACATCCCCATCCAACCTGACAAAATCTGCAGAGAAGAATGGGAGAAGCTCCACAAATACAGGTGTGCCAAGCTTGTAGTGTCATACCCAAAAAGACTGGAGGCTGTAGTCACTGCCAAAAGGTACTTAAAGTACTGAGTAAAGGGTCTGAAAACATGTTTTTAATACACTTGCAAAAATGTCAACCTGTTTTTGCTTTGTCATTATGGGTTGTGTGTAGTTTGAGAAATAAGGCTAACCAAATGGAGAAAGTCAAGGGATCTGAATACTTTCCAAATGCACTGTATGATACCCACGGTATTGATCCTATGCTGGTTACAAATACAATTTCCTCTCTTGAGGTCAATAAAGATGATTCAATTCAGAGATTTTATTTGTTTACCTGGAAGGCCATGGAGTTGGCAAGGGCCAGGAAGACTCGCAGAGGGGTGGAGGCCTTGTAGGACTTGTGACTCCAGAGGCGGTGGGCCCCCGCAGTTATACCCAGGGCACTGAGCAAGAAGCACACAACAGCTACGGGAGGGAGAGCAAGAGGGATAGGTTGAGAAAGATAAATAGACACCCATGTTTGGCATACACTCACGTGCACAGAATCATGTCAAGCACAGATTTGACTCCCAGTAGATACAGGGGACATCATATCCCATCCCTGACTTGTTGCTGTCGTGAGTTATTTCTGTTGGGAGCTGGCAGTGGGAGTAGGTATGCATGTCTACTCTACTCAGGGTTGTTGTAAAATTACTGAATGTGTTGCTATGTGTAGCCAGACAAGGCTGCTTAGGATGTGAGAACTCTGGGCCGACGAACAGCCCAGGCAGCAAAGATATTCTGTTTCGGTGCCATGCAGCCTCTCACAATGGAATGTCTATTGGAATGGCAATTGTTCTTTGTCTCACCCAGTGAAATAATATGCAGTTCAGCATTGCACACACAGACAGGGGGGGGTATGCAACAGGGGAAACAAAGTTTGGGTCGTTCTGTATAATCCAAGTCATGCGTCATCTGTCAAACTACCTATTCCGGCTATTCTTCTGCAAAAAAAACTGCACATATTGTCTAGGTCTAGACAAGCAAACAGATTGGTGTAGCTATTTTCTGATTAAGAAACATTGAACAGAGGTGCCTCAAGTCTAGCCCAAAGGCCGGCAGATGGTGATATCGAGTCTCATTTTACCATCCAAAAGATGCAGGAAAGCCAACATACAGGAACACCCCGAACTGTGGGCGGCAGTTGCACTTTTGTTGCCAGCTGCATACAATGCGCTTGGACGGTAAGACCAAAACGACCCAATATCGCCATCTGCCGGACTTTGGGCAACTGCAGACCGAGCATTCCAAAACGTCTAACTCGCTCTCTGCACCACAGTAGCCTGCCTATAAGCGCTTCAGTTGATAGGTGCATGCATGGTGTGATGATCAGGTGATAATGGTGTAGCTCAGGTTTCCCAAACTTGGTCCTGCCCCCGTGTGCACTACGCAGCTGATTCAAATAACCAACTCATCAAGCTTAGATTATTTGAATCAGATGCGTCGAGTTAGGGCAAAAACCAAAACGTGCACATGGGGGGGGGCAGGACCAAGGTTGTGAAACCCTGGTGTTAACTGTTAGGCTACATATTCCATTACATATGACGAGATAACTCATTAGGTCCTATAGTATGAATGTGTTTATTATTTCCATGGAAAAAAATATTACGTGGGTGTTCCTCAAAATAGATTTACCAAAAGTCAACACTATTCTCAGAGGGCAAGCAACATGTCGGTGTAACGCCACCAAGCGCATCACCCAGATTCACCACAACTCTGTTTTCTAATGTCGACCAAATAAAATATCTTGCGTATTCAAACAACTTTAACAATGGCGTAAAACATCGATTAAAAAATAAAATAAAGGCAAATAAAATGGCACATTAGGTAAATGGGGATACTTACTCCAGGCCAGAGTTAAGGCCGAAGTGGAGGGCACGAGCATCAGTCCGTAAAGCGCTCCAGCATGTAATAAAACCATTAATATGACGTTTCTCCACACCAATCTCATCCGCGGTTTAGGGCCCTCTTTTGCTTTATAGCTATCATCAAAAACATCATCTCTCGTAGACGTTTCTGCCACCACAGCATCTCTGTTTTGTTGCTTGTTGGGGTTTCTCGTCTCCGTCGCTGTCATTTCTGCTGTGGGAGTCTGTAGTTAACACGCCGTGTTGAGATGAGATCTGTGCTAGAAAGAGGACAGATAGCCATTCAATTAACATGACAAACACGGGCATCCTCGTTCATCCCACCAAGGAATCGAGCAACTTTAACATCAAGTTAAAGTGCGTGCTCGATTTCCGGGTGCAACGCTAGGATAGCATAGGCTACTATCAAAGATGCACACAAATTGCTATCAACTGGCATCGAATACATCATTTAAAGCGTAGAATGAAGAGAATCGTTACAATGTATAAAAAAGGCGCACAAAGCTGAGATAGCTTCTTCGGGCGAACGTTATGCAACTCTACTCGTGATGATAATGATTCCGCTTACCTAGCTAAGCCTGCTGCTGAGTTCTTGTTCAGACGTCGTTTTAAAGACTCCAATTGGTCGAGGAGCATTTGACGCCACCTCTACCCTGACAGTTTCATTGGTTGCCTGATTATCTGATGTTTAACGTTTTACAACCCCTGACTGAAATACTGAAAGTCATCCAGAAAAAGTAAAAAAAAAAAGGTTTTACAGTCACACATTATTTCACACTCCTTATGTATAAAATTACGCAACTTGTGTCAACATGGTTGGATAGCTGCTGTTTAATAGGCGTAGTCATCTTTCCAGAGTCAGTGACCAGCAGTAACCTTTAGGCCCATAATTGGGTCATACTCATTACAATAAGGGACATTGCATTCTGTTGCTCATGGAGAGGATGTGGGGTGATGGGAGTTGACTGATACAATCCAACATTATGATTTATCCTGTTTGCTTCCAACACATCACTTGGACATATGAGTATAGCTACATACAAGATCCAAGATGGCGTAGCAGTCAGACGTCTTTGTCCTGTCATGTCCCTTGTATATGTCGTTTTACATCTTTTTCGTCGCATATCCCTTCAAATATTTTGATAAATTTCAACTTCTAAATACTCTCCTGCAACCCGCCTCACCCAATGTGGCGTGGATCTGCTTTTTTTCCCCTGAAGTAGTTATATTTACTTCGGATCTGGAATCCCTCAACTGAAGTTAGCCAACTAACTACCAGCTATCAATCAGCAAACCATTGCCAGCGGTCATCAGCTAACCTTCAGCTTGGAAAACTCTCGTCAGTTCGAACAACGTGACTCTAACCAGAGCATAACGGACCTGTTATTTTTATCCCCGGATTCCTACCGCAAACTGAACATTTTCATCTGGATCTTCACAACTAGCTAACCGAAATCCCGGATGACTACTCCTGGCTAGCGTTTCCATCCCAGAGCAAGCACCAATTAGCTTGAAGCTAGCCCGGCCAGGGCTCCTGTGCTACCACCAAAGTATACTCCTGGGCTACAATATCCGGACCCCTTCTACAGCCGGTACGGGGCATGGAATCCCGCAGATCCCCTACGACTGGAATACCGACACAATCTGCCCGAGGACTCCAACAGGCCTCTCAGGCGCGACGCCCGCTGAAGGCCGATTATGCTAACCAGCTTGAATCTATGCTATCGTGCCCAGAAACCTGCTCCTTTTACTCTCTGTTCTGAACATGCTAGATGGCCAGTTCGTATAGTCTTTAGCCGTACCCTTATCCTACTTCTCCTCTGTTCCTCTGGTGATGTGGAGGTTAATCCAGGTCCGGCAGTGCCTAGCTCCACTCCCACCCCACAGGTGCTCTCATTTGTTGACTTCTGTAAATGTAAAAGCCTTGGCTTCATGCATGTTAACATTAGAAGCCTACTCCCTAAGTTTGTTTTACTCACTGCTTTAGCACACTCTGCCAACCCAGATGTCTTAGCCGTGTCTGAATTCTGGCTTAAGAAAACCAGCAAAAACCTTGACATTTCCATACCTAACTATAACGTTTTCCGCCAAGATAGAACTGCCAAAGGGGGCGGTGTTGCAATCTACTGCAAAAATATCCTGCAGAGTTCTGTATTACTATCTAAGTCTGTATCCAAGCAATTTGAGCTTCTACTTCTAAAAATTCACCTTTCCAGAAACAAGTCTCACTGATGCCGCTTGCTATAGACCTCCCTCTGCCCCCAGCTGTGCCCTCGATACCATATGTGAATTGATTGCCCCCCATCTATCTTCTGAGCTCGTGCTACTAGGTGACCTAAACTGGGACATGCTTAACACCCCGGCCATCCTACAAACTAAGCTTGATGACCTCAATCTCACACAATTGATCAATGAACCTACCAGGTACAACCCCAAATCAGTAAACACGGGCACCCTCATAGATGTCATCCTAACTAACTCGCCCTCCAAATACACCTCTGCTACTTTCAACCAAGATCTCAGCGATCACTGCCTTATTATTAAGTATTCAAAACTGCCATGAGCCAAACAATCTTACAGGTCACAACTCTTTGTAGGCAGAAAGAAACATGCATTCTCTAATTTCATAAAGTAAACATACCTTTTTACTGGTCAGTTTGGACTGTCAGAAAAAGGCCTTCAATATAACTTTATAGGATATTCAAGTCTTTCTATTATCACCAATGACCTGCCACTGGTATTAAACAAACTATGTGTCCATGTATGCTGATGAGTCAACCATATACGCATCAGTAACCACAGCTAATGAAGTTACTGAAACCCTTAACAAAGAGTTGCAGTCTGTTTTGGAATGGGTGGCCAGTAATAAACTGGTCCTGAACATCTCTAAAACTAAGAGCATTGTATTTGGTACAAATCATTCTCTAGCCTAAGTTTTAGACCTCAGCTGAATCTGGTAATGAATGGTGTGGCTGTTGAACAACTACATTTCTTGGAGTTACATTAGATTGTAAACTGTTATGGTCAAAACATATACAGTGGCAAGAAAAAGTATGTGAACCCTTTGGAAATACATGGAGTTCTGCATAAATTGGTCATAAAATTCGATCTGATCTTATTCTAGGTCACAGTAGACAAACAGTCTGCTTAAACTAGTAACACAAACAATTCTACATTTTCATGTCTTTATTGAACACACCGTGTGAACATTCACAGTGCAGGGTGGGAAAAGTATGTGAACCCTTGGATTTAATAACTGGTTGACCCTCCTTTGGCAGCAATAACCTCAAACGTTTTCGGATCAGTTGCGTATCAGACCTGGGGCGGCAGGGTAGCCTAGTGGTTAGAGCGTTGGACTAGTAACTGGAAGGTTGTGAGTTCAAACCCCCGAGCTGACAAGGTACAAATCTGTCATTCTGCCCCTGAACAGGCAGTTAACCCACTGTCCCCAGGCCGTCATTGAAAATAAGAATGTGTTCTTAACTGACTTGCCTGGTTAAATAAAGCTAAGAATTTTTTTTTACAAAAAAAGACCTGCACAACGGTCAGGAGGAATTTTGGACCATTCCTCTTTACAAAACTGTTTCAGTTCAGCAATATTCTTGGGATGTCTGGTGTGAACTGGGCTACTCCAAAAGGCGTTTTTTCTTCTGTTGAAGCCATTCTGTTGATTTACTTCTGTGTTTTGGGTCGTTGTCCTGTTGCGTCACCCAACTTCTATTGAGCTTCAATTGGCAGACAGATATTTTGCAGGAGAATGTTAGGCTATCTTGATAAACTTAGGAATTCATTTTTCCGTCAATGATAGCAAGCTGTCCAGGCCCTGAGGCAGCAAAGCAGCCCCAAACCATGATGCTCCCTCCAACAAAGTTTACAGTTGGGATGAGGTTTTGATGGTGTGCTGTGCCTGTTCTTCTCCACACAGTGTTGTATGTTCCCTCCAAACAACTCAACTATAGTTTCATCTGTCCACAAAATATTTTGCCAGTAGCGCTGTGGAACATCCAGGTGCACTTTTGCAAACTTCAGACGTGCAGCAATGTTTTTTTTGGACAGCAGTGGCTTCTTCCGTGGTGTCCTCCCATGAACACCATTCTTGTTTAGTGTTTTACGTATCGTAGACTCAACAGAGATGTTAACATGTTCCATTGATTTCTGTAAGTCTTTAGTTGACACTAGGATTCTTCTTAACCTGATTGAGCATTCTGCAATGTACTCTTGCAGTCATCTTTGCAGGACGGCCACTCCTAGGGAGAGTAGCAACAGTGCTGAACTTTCTCCATTTATAGACAATTTTTCTACCATGGACTGATGAACATCAAGGCTTTTAGAGATACTTTCGTAACCCTTTCCAGCTTTATGCAAGTCAACAATTCTTAATCTTAGGTGTTATGAGATCTCTTTTGTTTGAGGCGTGGTTCACATCAGGCAATGCTTCTTATGAATAGCAAACTCAAATGTTGTGAGTGTTTTTTATAGGGCAAGGCAGCTCTAACCAACATCTCTAATCTTGTCTCATTGATTTGACTCCAGGTTAGCTGACTCCTGACTCCAATTAGCTTCTGGAGAAGTCATTAGCCTAGGGGTTCACATTCTTTTCCAACCTACACTGTGAATATGTAAATTATGTATTCAATATAGACAAGAAAAATACAATAATTTGTGTGTTATTAGTGTAAGCACACTATGCTTGTCTATTGTTGTGACTTAGATGAAGATCAGATACAATTTTATGAACAATGTATGCAGAAATTTAGATCATTCCAAATGTTTCACATACTTTTTCTTGCCACTGTAGATTCAATGGTTGTAAAGACAGGGAGAGGTCTGGCCGTGATGAAGAGATGTTCTGCTTTTTTGACACCACACTCTACAAAGCAAATTCTGCAGTCTCTAGTTTTGTCTTATCTTAATTATTGTCATCGTGTGGTTGAGTGCTGCAAGGAAAGACCTAGTTAAGATGCATTTGGCTCAGAACAGAGCGGCACGTCTTGCTCTTTATTGTAATCAGAGGTCTTATATAAATACTATGCATGCCAGTCTCTCTTGGCTAAGAGTTAAGGAGAGACAGACTGCATCACTTCTTTTTAAAGAAACATTCATGTGTTGAAAATCGCAAACTGTTTGCATAGTCAACTTACACACAGCTCTGATGCACGCACTTATCCCACCAGACATGCCACCAGGGGTCTTTTCACACTCCCCAAATCCAGAACAAATTCAAGAAAGCGTACACTATTATACAGCGCCATCATTGCATGTTACTCCGCTCCATCTCATATTGCTCAAATGAGGGCTACGTGTGCCTTTTGTTCTTGTCTATTAATGTTCTGTATTATGTCATGTTTCATGGTTTGTGTGAACCCCAGGAAGAGTAGCTGCTGCTTTTGCAACAGCTAATGGGGATCCTAATAAAATACCAAATACCAAAGTACAGTAAACGGTCGGATAATAAACTCTTTCTGTATTGAACAAGTAGGATATACACAGCACACCCTTTATACAGTTGAAGTCGGAAGTTAATATACACCATAGCCAAATACATTTAATCTCAGTTTTTCACAATTCCTGACATTTAATCCTAGTAAAAATTTCCTGTCTTAGGTCAGTTAGGATCATCACTTTATTTTAAGAATGTGAAATGTCAGAATAATAGTAGAGATAATGAATTCTTTCAGCTGTTATTTCTTTCATCACATTCCCAGTAGGTCAGAAGTTTACATACACTCAATTAGTATTTGGTAGCATTACCTTTAAATTGTTTAACTTGGGTCAAATGTATTGGGTAGCCTTCCACAAGATTCCCACAATAAATTGGGTGAATGTTGGCCCATTCCACCTGACAGAGCTGGTGTAACTGAGTCAGGTTTGTAGGCCTCCTTGCTCGCACACGCTTTTTCAGTTCGGTCCACAAATTTTCTATAGGATTGAGGTCAGGGTCTTGTGATGGCCACTCCAATATCTTGACTTTGCTGTCCTTAAGCCACTTTTCCACAACTTTGGAAGTATGCTTGGGGTCATTGTCCATTTGGAAGACCCATTTGCGACCAAACTTTAATTTCCTGACTGATGTCTTGAGATGTTGCTTCAATATATCCACATCATTTTCCTGCCTCATGATGCCATCTATTTTGTGAAGTGAACCAGTCCCTCCTGCAGCAAAGCACACCCACAACATAATGCTGCCATCCCCGTGCTTCACGGTTGGGATGGTGTTCTTCAGCTTGCAAGCCTTCCCCTTTCTCCTCCAAACATAACGGTGGTCATTATGGCCAAACAGTTCGGTTTTTGTTTCATTAGACCAGAGGACATTTCTCCAAAAAGTACGATCTTTGTCCCCACGTGCAGTTGCAAACCGTAGTCTGTCTTTTTATGGTGGTTTTGGAGTTGTGGCTTCTTCCTTGCTGAGTGGCCTTTCAGGTTATGTCGATATAGGACTCATTTTTACTGTGGATATAGATACTTTTGTACCTGTTTCCTCCAGCATCTTCACAAGGTCCATTGCTGTTGTTCTAGGATTGATATGCACTTTTCACACCAAAGTACCATCTCCAGGAGACAGAACGCGTCTCCTTCCTGAGCGGTATGACGGCTGCGTGGTCCCATGGTGTTTGTACTTGCGTACTATTGTTTGTACAGAGGGACGTGGTAACCTCAGGCATTTGGAAATTGCTCCCAAGGATGAACCAGACTTGTGGAGGTCTACAAATTTTTTTCCTGAAGTCTTGGCTGATTTCTTTAGCTTTTCCCATGATGTCAAGCAAAGAGGCACTGAGTTTGAAGGTAGGCCTTGAAATACATCCACAGGTACACCTCCAATTGACTGAAATGATGTCAATTAGCCTATCAGAAGCTTCTAAAGCCATGACATAATTTTCAGGAATTTTCCAAGCTGTTTAAAGGCACAGTCAATTTAGTGTATGTACATTTCTGACCCTCTGGAATTGTGATACAGTGAATTATAAGTGAAATAATCCATCTGTAAACAATTGTTGGGAAAATTACTTGTGTCATGCACAAAGTAGATGTCCTAACCGACTTGCCAAAACTATAGGTTGTTAACAAGAAATTTGTGGAGTGGTTGAAAAACTAGTTTTAATGACTCCAACCTAAGTGTATGTAAACTTCCAACTTCAACTGCACATGGAATGTACACTCTTGGTTGGATTTTAACCTGATATTTTCTGGTTGGTTTTTAACCATGTTCACTTGACTAAACACTGGATCCTTGGAAGGTTAACAGGTGTAGGTGTACACCTTTTAGCATAGAAAGCTTCACAGTGGAAGGCAAATGTAATCATCAAAGAGTGGCCCGTATTTGTCCTCTGAACACTGCACATGTCAGGGCCTGTATTCATAAGGAGTTTCTGAGTAGGATTGCTAATCTAGAATCAGGGGCTGTAGGTATGAAAGTAAAAGTGCTGGTTTAGGATCAGTAGATTTTTTTTTTTTTTTTTTTTAACATCACAATGGATAAGATTACATGGACATGGGGTGACCTGATCCTGACCTGCTTAAAACATGATTATAATAACTATGAATATAATCTCATACATATTAAACAAATACAATATTTTAACTATTATTAAAATCACTTGAATCAATAGGATCCTCAATAGACTATTTTCTATAACAATATTGCTCATCCTGTAGCCTTGACCCATGTTTATATAATAGAGTAATTATGAATGAAATTACTTATATTTCAACAGGTGTTCAGTATCAAGCAAACACACCATAATAACACACCATATTTTACCTGTTAAAACATGACCTCAATACTGCAATGAGTCAACCAACCGTATATCGTTTAGACTGCACTGCACTACAAATACAGATCTTATTTAATTGCTTTAAAAGTACAACAATAAAGTATACGGAAGCATCAAATATATTTTCCATATTGCACAAGTAGAGCACAAATGTCGTACATGGAGTTTCCTGCCTGGTTGAACTTTGACCTAGTATTTTCATATGCCAAAACCGGATCCTTGGAAGGAACAAATACACCATATTTTAGGCTACCTGTTGAAACATGACAAGCCCCTGCAATGCAATACTAGAATACTTCATTTATTGGTCCATTTACATGGACATAATGTATGTTTTGCGGTCACAGTACCCAACCTGACAGAAAACACAAACGTGAGCAGCATAATTAAGGGCTGCTGGAGCAATTAGGGGTAAAGTGCCTTGCTCTAACGCACAACGGCGTTATGGGATGTTGAAATTCGTAACCCTCCGGCTGCCGTCTCAATCTTTGGGGATTTTCCCCCAGTCAGCTCCAGGATTGAAACCGGCAACCCTGAAGTTACCGACCCGTCTCTAATTACGAGGCAGCCTGCGAGGTTGGTTGTCTCATGGCATGAGTCAACCAACCTTATACAGTTTCATTGGTGCAGATACACTGCAGATACAAATCTCATATCGCTGCTGAAAAGTACTTTAGTAATTACAAAGTACATGGTTCTGTGTTACAGAGCACAACCGTCATACATTAATTTTCCCTACTGGTTGAACTTCAACCTAATATTTTCAACTTGCCAAAACTTGATCCTTGGAAGGATCAAACACACAATTATCATCATGCCCCATATTTTACCTGTTGCAACAAGTCTTCAAAACTGCCATGAGCCAAATAATCTTACAGGTCACAACTCTTTGTAGGCAGAAAGAAACATGCATTCTCTAATTTCATAAAGGAAACATACCTTTTTACTGGTCAGTTTGGACTGTCAGAATAAGTCCTTCAAGATAGGCTTAAATATCCTATAAAGTACAGTACATGGTTGGATAATAAACTCTTTCTGTATTGAACAAGTAGGATAAACACAGCACACCCATCATACATATAATTTACACAATTGGTTGGAATTTAACCTGATATTGTCTGGTTGATTTTAAACCATATTCACTTGCTCAAACACTGAATCCTTGGAAGGTTAACAGGTATAGGTGTGCCTGCACTGTGGAAAGCACGTTATCAAACAGTGGCTCATAATTGTCCTCTGAACACGGCATGTCAGTAAGATTGCTAGTCTAGGATTTGGGGCCATATGAAACATCTAAGGCCGTGTCTAGACTTGACAGTTCATACAGCTTTAGTACTCTGATGATAGATTTCTGATCATGGAGTTCCAAACCCGTGATGTATCTACATACACCAACATTTAAATGTGTCTACCGTGTCCGGATTCCCGCACTGTATTCAAATGCCAGTTTGCATTATACAAACGGTGGAATAGGTCAAATATGATACAAACACAACAACTGATGGCAGTAGCTAACTGCTGTATGAGGCCAGCAAACACATTCCTCACATGCTAGGAACATATTTCCTCCAACATTGTAATGAAAAAGTGCCTCTCGGTCCCAAAACACACGCTTTCTGGAGACTTGTAGGAGGGGTGCTGACGTCGCCCACTGTATGCGCTTTCGGTAGCCTGATTGCCAACCTGGCACTGTCCTCCTGAAGTGGTCAGCCAGATCGGAACACAATCAGACCACAAGAGGAGACCTGATCCTAGATCCTTGATACAGCCGCAGGTCCCCCAGTACATTCACTATAACCTAAAAGGCTCAACTGATCCTAGATCAGCACTCCTACCCTAAGACGCTTTATGATTACAGCCCTGATATGATGTTGACTAATCAATATATCAGAGAACATTCTAGAAATGTTATCACTCTGAAATCTGATTCAAGTTTGATACAAACCTAGATTAGCAAACAACCAGGTAACTCCCCTTGTAATACAAGTCATATAAGTGGCACTGACTGGCACCTAAGCCATAAAGATAAACAAAACATGCATGCTCATCTTGACTCTCTGGAATCCACTTCTCTCTCTCAACTATGTTTGACAATGTGGTCATCTGTCTCGCCAACCTGTCACTGTTCTACTAGCCTGGTCCCAGATCAGTTTGTGCTGTCTTGCCATCTCATATGCTGTTTTGCCAACTCCTATGGTCACTGTCACAAGACAGCACGAACAGATCTGAGACCAGGCTACATATCTCCTGGCTTAGGGAGATATGTACTGGTCAGCAGCTCTGGTGGTCTAGGTCTGGCATGACGTCATCCCTCTGACCACTTCTGGGGAGAAAAAAACCACACTGTTGTCAGGCATGCCAAGGAGCACTTGTTGCAACACATTACGACACATGAACAACATAACCTCTCTAGCTCAAACAGGCGGTTTCTCCTAATCTGTATTTGAAACATTATTTGCAATAAGTCAGTGAACTATAGTGGCAGTGAAGTGGTTTAAAGCAGGACTGAAAATTGCTTACTTCCTGCATTTATCCCAAACTTGTCAAATATGTCCATGATGCATTTTGTTCTAAGTTTGTTATATGTTAACTATGGGTTTTAGAAGGGTTAACTGATAAAATACTTTAGATTCCACCCTAGTTGATCAAGTTGATGGGTACCTTCTGTCTTGTATGTCAGCAATATTGGAAGATGTGTACCATACCTGAAGGCAACACAGTATTAGTTAATAGTTGGACCATTGGACTCCATAGCACCACCTAGTGTAGATATAGACTTTATGCCTACTCAGTTCAGGCATGTAACATGAAGTAACATGAAGTAACATGAAATACAGCATGTGCATATGCCTCATTCAAACACAGAATACAGGAAGATAGTGTAGAATCTATTCTTGCATTTTGTGAGCAAGCAACCCCAAACACACTTCCCCTGCTCTCCACTCATTTCCTACTTTTGATCCATTCACAAAAGGCAGGAAATGTTTTGCTTCACTGCTGCTGCAGGATTTAGGGACACAACCCCCCCCATTAGACTTGCATCTCTGAATAACACAACTTTCATTCAACATTCTACATGACATTGAAAAGCTCTCAGCATTTTTAAAAATGTAATGATCACTTTCCTTTTTGAGAGGATTTTGGAATTGAGTTTCCACTGATTTGAATGTTTTATCTCTGCAGTCATCACACAATCCAGAGGACACCATTCACTAAGTGTAAGAATTAGAAAAACTTGATACGGAAGTTGTAGTAATTAACTATCTTTCAAAGACCAGCAGCAGTTCGCAGTGTGGCGTGTGAGGGAACATATCCACAGGCACAGCCACAGTCGGCCTGAAAGCCTCGCCTGTCAGCTTCCTATGTGGGTCGGGACTGCAACACAGCTCCCTGAAGTTCCTCATGGCCTCTCCTTCGGGTTTGCAGGAGATATAGAGCAGCCTGCGGATAGATGAGTGATTCCTTAGAGTCCGGATCACACGATAATGCAGGCCAGCGCGGGCTGGGTTCACCACAGCCGTGAGGGGGCCTCCAGAGTCGGTGGTGGAGCCCAGGACCTCCATGAGCCCAGGAAGGACAACCTCGGCTTTCCCAGGGAGGAACTCACAATTCTGGATCTGGTTGAGGGCTGCGTTATGCCTGGCGTCTTCCACGGCCTGCTGGATGAGTTCTATCCCGATGACGCGGTCCGCTCTGGGGGACATGGTGATACCGATGGCCCCCGTTCCACAGCACACATCCAAGAGTGTGCCCCCTCCTCCTCCCTCTCGAGCTCCATTCGGGAGGCCCATCTCTCTCACTGTGCGGTACAGCGAATCCGCCGCCCCTTGGTTCACCTGGAAGAAGGCGTCTGCCGAGATGCGGAACTTGAACCCCAAAATCTGTGGATGATATAAGTGCATGATAAATACATCTTAGGGATGCAAATTTCTGTTAATTTTGCTGCCGACTTATTGAGCCTCAATAATCGGTCAACAAACTAACATTTTTTGCAAACAATACAATTAAGTGACCAACAGAAAATACTACCAGAGACCTGTATATAATGACGTGATGCTTATGTTTCCGCCCTAACAATGGGAGTCGTCCCAAGGCGGGAAGGCAGACGACAAGCTTAGGCCCAAAATAAGCCCATAGAAACGTATTGGGCTTATTTTGGACATATTTTGGCGAGAGTGAAACCTCTTGGACCAGATATTTTCGAATTAAGAGCTAAATGGAAACATGCAACAATAGCAAGCCTATCGTCTTACAGTTCATATAGCCTATTATTGAACATGCAACTCCCTTCATGAAGCAGCTAACAAAAAGCTGACTCCAACGTCGTTCTAGAGGATTTGGCAGGACGTCCAACCGGCCTCACAGCCGCAGACTAAGTATTACCACGTCAGCCCAGGGTTTCCACATCCAGCTTCTGGACAACTGATGAAACCGTGGGTGTGCACAACCAAATAATTTCTCCACAAACTGCCAGAAACGGTCTCAGGGAAGCACATCTGCGTGCTCGTCATCCTCACCAGGATCTTGACCTGATTGCTGTTTGGCGTCGCTACCGACTTCGGTTGGCAAATGTTCACCTTCGAACTATACCGGCCAGATGGCAGACAGTGTATATGGTGTTGTGTGGGCGAGCGGTTTGCTGATGTTAACATTGTGAACAGAGTGCCCCATGGTGGCAGTGGGGTTATGGTATGGGCAGGCATAAGCTACGGACAACGAACACAATTGTATTTTATCGATGGCAATTTGAATGCACAGAGATACCGTGACGAGATCCTGAGGGCCATTCTCGTGCCATTCATCTGACGCCATCACCTCATGTTTCAGCCTGATAATGCACAACCCCATGTCGCAAGGATCTGTATACAATTCCTGGAAGCTGAAAATGTCCCAGTTCTTCCATGGTTTGCATATTCATCAGACATGTCACCCATTGAGCATGGTTGAGATGCTTTGGATCGACGTATACGACAGCTTGTTCCAGTTCTATCCAGCAAATTCACACAGCCATTGAAGAGGAGTGGGACAACATTCCACAGGACATAATCAACAACTCTATGCAAAGGAGATTTGTCGCTGCATGAGGCAGATGGTGGTCACACAAGATACTGACTGGTTTTCAGATCCACACCCCTACCTTTTTTGTAAGGTATTGGTGATCAACAGATGCATATCTTTATTCCCGGACATGTGAAATCCATAAATTAGGTCCTAATGAAATGATTTCTATTGACTGATTTCCTTAAATTTCAGCCACACATGTTGCTGACAGGTGTATAAAATCTAGCACACAGCCATGCAATCTCCATAGACAAAACATGGCAGTAGAATGGCTTTCAAAGTGGCAGAGTTATATTTCACCTTTCCAACAAGTCAGTTCATCATATTTCTGCCTTGCTAGAGCTGCCTCGGTCAACTGTGATGTTACTGTGAAGTGGAAACGTCTAGGAGCAACAACGACTCTTCTAAGAACTGGTAGGCCACAGAAGCGCACAGAACTGGACCGCCGAGTGCTGAGGCACGTAAAGATTGTTGCAACCGAGGACAGACTCTTCATGAAATGGGTTTCCATGGCCGGGCAGCAGCACACAAACCTAAGACCATCATGCACAATGTCAAAAGTCAGCTGGAATTGTGTAAAGCTCACCACCATTGAACTCGGGAGCAGTGGAAACGCTTTCTCTGGAGTGATGAATCACGCTTCACCATCAGGCAGTCCGAAAGAAGACTGGGTTTGGAGGATGCCAAGAGAACTCTACCTGCCCCAATGCATAGTGCCAACAGTAAAGTTTGGTGGAGGAGGAATAATGGTCTGGGGCTTTATTTCATGCTTTGCGCTAGACCCCTTAGTTCCAGTGAAGGGAAATCTTAACGCTACAGCATACAATGACATTCTAGACGATTCTACGCTTCCAACTTTGTGGCAACAGTTTGGAGAAGACCCTTTCCTGTTTCAGCATGATAATGCCTCCGTGCACAAAACAAGGTCCATACAGAAATGGTTTATCGAGATCGGTGTGAAGAACTTGACTGACCTGCACAGAGCCCTGATCGCATCCCCATCAAACACCTTTGGGATGAATTGGAATACTGACTTCGAGCCTAATCACCCAACATCAGTGCCCGAACTCACTAATACTAGTGGCTGAATGGAAGGAAGTCCCCTCACGCAATGTTCCAACATCTAGTAGAAAGCCTTCCCAGAAGAGTTATGGCAGCAAAGGGGGGACCAACTCCATATTAATGCCCATGATTTTGGAATGAGATGTTTGACGAGCAGGTGTCCACATGATTTTGGTAATGTGGTGTAATTACCTCCACGTTTCTACAGTTGGATTTTCGTAAGGCTACTTTGAAGCAAGGTTAAACATGCCTCATTATTTGAAGGAAAGTAAAACGTTCAGGTTTCAAACAATTATACTGCCTCAAGCTCACATTGCAAAGTGGTGGGTGAAACGCTGATAAGTCAACGGTAGGCAGGCTATAGCCTATACACCCGAATGGCGATTGGGAGGCGCGTTTTAATTAAGAGTTGAGATTCATAAATAAAAATAGCTCCTTTTAATCCAGGCCACCAAAGTTAACACGCGATTGCATTTAGAATTGTTATTTGTTGTGCAATGACTGAGCTTACAAAAGCAGGTTTCACTCCAGTAGCCTACAGACTTTTTGAGGAGCTACTCTCGTGCTGTCTGACAGGTGGTAGGCTATTCTACTTCTCAAACTAGGCTCTGTATGCTGTGCACGTTTGATAAATAATATGCATGACGACTAAGAAAATACACTTTAATTTAATTCCACACAATTATGCAGATTACCCTACAGACCGATAAGCATGACCAGTCAAATGTACACTGCTCAAACAAATAAAGGGAACACTTAAACAACACAATGTAACTCCAAGTCAATCACACTTCTGTGAAATCAAACTGTCCACTTATGAAGCAACACTGATTGACAATACATTTCACATACTGTTGTGCAAATGGAATAGACAACAGGTGGAAATTATAGGCAAATAGCAAGACACTCACAATAAAGGAGTGGTTCTGCAGGTGGGGACCACAGACCACTTCTCAGTTCCTATGCTTCCAGGCTGATGTTTTGGTCACTTTTGAATGCTGGCGGTGCTTTCACTCTAGTAGTAGCATGAGACGGAGTCTACAACCCACACACGTGGCTCAGGTAGTGCAGCTCATCCAGGATGGCACATCAATGCGAGCTGTGGCAAGAAGGTTTGCTGTGTCTGTCAGCGTAGTGTCCAGAGCATGGAGGCGCTACCAGGAGACAGGCCAGTACATTAGGAGATGTGGAGGAGACCGTAGGAGGGCAACAACCCAGCAGCAGGACCGCTACCTCCGCCTTTGTGCAAGGAGGGGCAGAAGGAGCTCTGCCAGAGCCCTGCAAAATGACCTCCAGCAGGCTACAAATGTGCATGTGTCTGCTCAAACGGTCAGAAACAGACTCCATGAGGGTGGTATGAGGGCCCGACGTCCACAGGTGGGGGTTGTGCTTACAGCCCAACACCGTGCAGGACATTTGGCATTTGCCAGAGAACACCAAGATTCGCCACTGGCGCCCTGTGCTCTTCACAGATGAAAGCAGGTTCACACTGAGCACATGTGACAGACGTGACAGTCTGGAGACGCAGTGGAGAATGTTCTGCTGCCTGCAACATCCTCCAGCATGACCGGTTTGGCGGTGGGTCAGTCATGGTGTGGGGTGGAATTTCTTTGGGGGGCCGCACAGCCCTCCATGTGCTCGGCAGAGGTAGCCTGACTGCCATTAGGTACCGAGATGAGATCCTCAGATCCCTTGTGAGACCATATGCTGGTGCGGTTGGCCCTGGGTTCCTCCTAATGCAAGACAATGCTAGACCTCATGTGGCTGGAGTGTGTCAGCAGTTCCTGCAAGAGGAAGGCATTGATGCTATGGACTGGCCCGCCCGTTCCCCAGACCTGAATCCAATTGAACACATCTGGGACATCATGTCTCGCTCCATCCACCAACGAGTTGCACAACAGACTGTCCAGGAGTTGGCCAATGCTTTAGTCCAGGTCTGTGAGGAGATCCCTCAGGAGACCATCCGCCACCTCATCAGGAGCATGCCCAGGCATTGTAGGGAGGTCATACAGGCACGTGGAGGCCACACACACTACGGAGCCTCATTTTGACTTGTTTTAAGGACATTACATCAAAGTTGGATCAGCCTGTAGTGTGGTTTTCCACTTTAATTTTGAGTGACTCCAAAACCAGACCTCCATGGGTTGATAAATTTGATTTCCATTGATCATTTTTGTGTGATTTTGTTGTCAGCACATTCAACTATGTAAAGAAAAAAGTATTTAATAAGAATATTTCATTCATTCAGATCTAGGATGTGTTATTTTTTTGAGCAGTGTATTTCTGGCGGCTAACCGATTAACATCCCTAATACATCTCATTTATACTAATAGCCTTTAAGCAAAATAGATTTAGAAATGTTATTGTCCTTCTTCCACAATAACCTACACTGCTAAACTCTATCACCATGTAGTTAAAAAGCACTGTTACTTTTTAATGGTACATTTACAAATATAAATTATGATAGATTTGGGTAATTGGTGAAATAAGTATAACCAGCTATAATTGTAATGGGTTAACAGAAAATAAGAAAAGACTAACAATATATACCTTCAACGCTGGTCCGACCAATCGGATTCCACGCTTCAAGATTGCTTCGATCATGTGGATTGATGTATACGCTGATTCGGTGAGCGAGTTAATTAGCAAGTGCATCGGTGATGTTGTACCCACGGTGACTATAACAACCTTCCCCAACCAGAAACCATGGATTGATGGCAGCATTCGCGCAAAACTGAAAGCGCGAACCACTGCTTTTAATCATGGCAAGGCGACCGAAAACAAGACCGAATATAAACAGTGCAGCTATACAATAAATAAAAAGATATACATAAAAAGCAGCTACATGTTAATACAATGTTCTTGCATTTTTTACTGTGTAGTTTAATGCGTACAGTGCATTCGGAAAGTATTCAGACTTTTTCCACATTGTTATTTTACAACCTTGTTCTGAGGGATTTTTAAATATATTTTAATATACACACAAAAGCCCATAATGACGAAGCAAAAACAATGACATTTTTCAAATATATAAATAAAAGTACTGACATCACATTTACATAAGTATTCAGACCCTTTACTCAGTACTTTGTTGAAGCAACTTTGGCAGCGATGACAGCCTTGAGTCTTCTTGGGTATGACACTACAAGCTTGGCACACCTGTATTTGGGTAGTTTCTCCCATTCTTCTCTGCAGATCCTCTCAACCTCTGTCAAGGTTGGATGGGGAGCGTTGCTGCACAGCTATTTTCAGGTCTCTCCAGAGATGTTTGATTGTGTTCAAGTCCGGATTCTGGCTGGGCCACTCAAGGATATTCAGAGACTTGTCCCGAAGCCACTCCTGCGTTGTCTTGGCTGTGTGCTTAGGGTCATTGTCATGTTGGAAGGTGAACAGTAGCCCCAGTCTAAGGTCCTGAGCACTCTAGAGCAGGTTTTCATCAAGTATCTCTCTGTACTTTGCTCTGTTCATCTTTCCGTTGATCCTGACTCATCTCCCAGTCCCTGCCACTGAAAAACATCCCCACAGCATGATGCTGCCACCACCATGCTTCACCGTAGGGATGGTGCCAGGTTTCCTCCAGATGTGACGCTTGGCATTCAGGCTAAAGAGTTCAATCTTGATTTTTTTAAGACCAGAGAATCTTGTTTCTCATGGTCTGAGAGTCCTTTAGGTACCTTTTGGCAAACTCCAAGCAGGCTGTTATGTGCCTTTTACTGAGGAGTGGCTTCCATCTGGCCACTCTACCATAAAGACCTGATTGGTGGAGTGCTGCAGAGATGGCTGTCCTTCTGGAAGGTTCTCCCATCACCACAGAGGAACTCTGGAGCGCTGTCAGAGTGACCATCGGGTTTTTGGTCACCTCCCTGACCAAGGCCCTTCTACCCTGATTGCTCAGTTTGGCTGGAGTCTTGGTGGTTCCAAACTTCTTCCATTTAAGAATGATGGAGGCCACTGTGTTCTTGGGGACTTTCAATGCTGCAGAAATGTTTTGGTACCCTTCCCCAGATCTGTGCTAACACTGTCTCGGAGCTCTAAAAACAATTCCTTTGACCTCATGTCTTGGTGTTTGCTCTGAAGTGCACTTTACCACAGATGGACTCCAATCAAGTTCAACATCTCAAGGATGATCAATGGAAACAGGATGCACCTGAGTTCAATTTTGAGTCTCATAGCAAAGGGCCTGAATACTTATGTAAATGTGATATTTAAGTTATTTAAGTTTCTTATTATTTATAAATGTGCAAAAAAAAATCAAAACTGTTTGTGCTTTGTCATAAGGTATTGTGTGTAAATTGAGGGGGGAAACGATTTAATACATTTTAGAATAAGGTTATATAACATAATATGATATGAATATGTGATTTTCAGGATTTTTTCTTTCTCATTTTGTCTGTCATATTTGAAGTGTACCTATGATGAAAATTACAGGCCTCATCTTTTTAAGTGGGAGAACTTGCACAATTGGTGGCTGACTAAATCCTTTTTTGCCCCACTGTATGTTTGTTACTACGCTGTACCACAGCGCCAATAAAGGACGATATCCATCCGGACCTTTGCCACCTTGGAAGTTTGTGTCACTGGACCTTCTCTAATAGTAGTTGAGTACACCTGCTCTAAGCAGTCTATGGACAAGGTATGATGACAGCAATCCCATGCTTTGGTTTTATTTACCTGGCCACTGCTTCCAAATGCTAAATTCTAATCAAATGGAAGTAAAAAAAAAATTTGGGCACTCATGTTAAAATCATGCTAAAGTATGAAAATGTATTGTGTCGCTCAAATAAGTTACTTATTGATGATTTGGACATGAAGCGTGAAAAATTATAATGTCAGTACCATTGACTGCCAATTTGCAGAGGAGTACAGAGTGCAGTGATATTGTATTGTATTGCAATGTATTGTATTCACCTCCTCGTGTATGTGTGGCTGGCCATGCAAAAGCTGGTAGGGGGATTCCTCGTGGCTGCAACGGGTCATGGAGCTCTCCTGGAAGTACAGGGAGTCTAGTTGGCAGATGGCACCAGGCCCCTGGGTGAAGTACTCCACCAGGGAGGACTTATGGACCTCTATCTCCTCCGGGGTGAGCCTCTGTGGGTGGAAATAGACGATGGCCATGGTGTGGCCTGCTGCGTTGGTCCTCACTGTCACCTGTGAGTGTGTAATAATTTATAGGGTTCATGTGTATACAGCAGTACTGTGTCCAAGACAATTTACCCCCCCCAGCAACAATAAAGTATCGGCCTAATCTATCCTATCCCAGCTTTTTTCATTGGGGCGGCAAGTAGCCTAGTGGTTAGAGCGTTGGACTAGTAACTGAAAGGTTGCAAGATCGAATCCCCAAGCTGACAAGGTAAAAATCTGTCATTCTGCCCCTGAACAAGGCAGTTAACCCACTGTTCCTAGGCAGTCATTGAAAATAAGAATTTTTTCTTAACTGACTTGCCTAGTTAAATAAAGGTCAAATAAAAAAATTCCAGTCCTCTGGGCCCACCAGCAGTTCTATATATTCAAAGTATTCCAACACAAGAACAGCTGAAACACCTGTACCAATGGGCTTGTTCGACATTGCAGGCGACTTCTGACTGACTTATCTACGAATCACCTTGCATCATAAATAAACAACTAGTTATTATTTGTAGATGAGTCAATCAGTCACAATTTACCCACAATGCATCACGGATTTCACACTCTTGAACACAGCTCAGGCTGTGGCGGTCATGAAATTGTCAGCCGGTGATTGTCAAGAAAATAACTGCCCGTCTAACAGTAATTGACCGTAATTAACATAAACACATTTAGCATCTCCTGGCTTCCACATAGCCTACAAGCCACTGATGAAGACCTTTGGAATATCTACATTTTAAAAAGTCTAAAACTCCATTTAATATAGCCTACACCCCTCAAACTCAACTCTGGACCTTAACCTTAAAGCCAGTTTCATTACTTTTTTTTCATTGATCTGGGACCGATGTAGACCTGGGACACCAGGTGTGTGCAATTAATTATCAGGTAGAAGAGAAAACCAGCAGGCGCCGGACCTCGTAGCGTAAGAGTTGAGTACCCCTGGCCGACACTATCACAATAAAAAATACAATCGAACATTGCTGAATAAAATAGAAAGTATATTTTCTCCAAACGATTTCCAAGGAAGTGCACACATGCGACTATTCTGAGTTGAGCGGTTTACAAAGAAACAGCTCTTCCTATATGCTTAATTTAGAGTTATGTATGCAACTTTAGTGTTGATACAAACGTTGGGCTATATGTTAATACATTTTAAGGCTGCGTGATGCGACTAATGATGATTTGAAAAAAGTTGCATGAAAGGCATGAGCTCTGATTTGTTTGTATAACAGGCTGCACACAATCGTCTCTCATTCACAAACACTTGATAATATTCTCACCAGCCCTCGAATTTCCCGGGGGCATCCCCTTTGTGTGGCCGTAATGCCCCCTAAAAAACCAATGCCTTTTGTGGCCGTTGTACCCATGGGCTGAATATAATAATTATAATTCCCTTCTCCTGGCTGCCGTGCTCCGAAGCACCTCTCACTCACATGGCTCTCTCAAATATCTCATTAGCCAATGCCAGTCATGTGATTGGGTCCTTCTCACAGGCATCTCAGCTGAGAAGTAGGCTACAAGTGAATACATGACACCCACCCTGTATTCAAGAACATGTTATGTCTAAACTGATGGCGGGCACAACTCAAAAACCTCAGATGATCTAAGCTAGGGTCTAAACTATGAAATATGTACATATGAAAAAAAATCTGAATTTCCACTTTTTTTAGATCATTGAAGTTTAAGGTTAAAAAAATAAATTAAAATACTATTTATATGCATCTAAAAATTATCAAGAAATTATCAAATAGTCGACGACCCTGTTTGTAAGGTTTTAAAATATATCAATCTCAACCGTTTACATTTTCCAGTGATGAAGACATGGATGTCTCATGGTATGGTGGAAATTAGAGGTCGACCGATTATGGTTTTTCAACGCCGATACCGATTATTGGAGGACCAAAAAACCCGATACCGATTATTCGGCTGATTTAAAATAAAAATACAATTGAAATAATGACAATTACAACATTACTGAATGAACACTTATTTTACCTTAATATAATACATCAATAAAATCAATTTAGCCTCAAGTAAATAATGAAACATGTTCAATTTGGTTTAAATAATGCCAAAAACAAAGTGTTGGAGAAGAAAGTAAAAGTGCAATATGTGCCATGTAAGAAAGCTAACGTTTCAGTTCCTTGCTCAGAACATGAGAACATATGAAAGCTGGTGGTTCCTTTTAACAGGAGTCTTCAATATTCCCAGGTAAGAAGTTTTAGGTTGTAGTTATTATAGGAATTATAGGACTATTTCCCTCTATACCATTTGTATTTCATTAATCTTTGACTATTGGATGTTCTTATAGGCACTTTAGTATTGGCAGTGTAACAGTATAGCTTCTGTCCTCGCTCCTCCCTGGGCTCGAACCAGGAACACATCGACAACAGCCACCATCGAAGCAGCGGTACCCATGCAGAGCAAGGGGAACAACTACTAGAAGGCTCAGAGCGAGTGACGTTTGAAACGCTATTAGCGCGCGCTAACTAGCTAGCCATTTCATTTCGGTTACCCCAGCCTCATCTCGGAGGTTGATAGGCTTGAAGTCATAAACAGCGCAATGCTTGATGCACAACGAAGAGCTGCTGGCAAAACGCACGAAAGTGCTGTTTGAATGAATGTTTACATGCCTGCTTCTGCCTACCACTGCTCAGTCAGATACTTAGATACTTGTATGCTCAGTCAGATTATATGCAACGCAGGACACGCTAGATAATATCTAGTAATATCATCAACCATGTGTAGTTAACTAGTGATTATGATTGATTGTTTTTTATAAGATAAGTTTAATGCTAGCTAGCAACTTACCTTGGTTTACTGCATTCGTGTAACAGGCAGTCAGTCTCCTTGTGGAGTGCAACGAGAGAGGCAGGTCATTATTGCGTTGGACTAATTAACTGTAAGGTTGCAAGATTGAGTCCCCCGAGCTGACAAGGTGAAAATCTGTCGTTCTGCCCCTGAACAAGGCAGTTAACCCACCGTTCCTAGGCCGTCATTGAAAATAAGAATGGTGTTCTTAACTGACTTGCCTAGTTAAATAAAGGTATAACATTTTAAAAATTATTATTATATATATATATATATTTTTTAAATCGGCAAATCGGGGCCCAAAAATACTGATTTCCGATTGTTATAGAAACTTGAAATCGGCCCTAATTAATAGGCCATTACGATTAATCGGTCAACCTCTAGTGGAAATGCAAAAGATGTCAACTTTGAGCACCTTAATCTCTTGAATGTTTTGGCATTCATGTCCAAAAAGTCACTTTCTGAGCACCATTATTATTTGTAGATCAGTCAAGTCAGTTAATTTACCTAAGATGCATCACGGTTTTGATGCTCTCAAAAACGGCCGTTGCATTGCATCAACCAATGGTTGTTTGCCACTTCATCGACTGCACAGTCAGGCATCAGATTGCTTGCTATATCATATGATGTGATTAGCTGATATGTTAAACACCTATACAAGTGTTGTGAGATCTGATCAAGCAGGAATGCCACCACTATTAATTTGATTCAAATTAGTTGTGATGATGTTAGGATACATGAAATATATAAAATTACTGGTGGGCCATGTGAACTGGGTTTAGATACTATCCTACCTCCCTCCAGTGGCCTCCGTCGTGGAACAGCAGACAGGGCTCCAGGGCTGAAAGGCGGAGGAAGTCCTGGTAGCACCTGGCCACCAGCTTATGTCTCTCGGGCATGTTGAGGAGGTGGTCCCCGTTCACACACACAATGTTTCCCACCTTTCCCGTTCCCACGTAGAACCCCACCGTCTTAGGGTTGCCATCCACGCCACGGTTGACTGAGAAGGTAGACTTGTTGCGGTAGCCGTCCCTGACAGGTGACGGTAAGATAGGCAGCAGAGGGAAGCTGAGTTTGGTACTCCTGGGTGGAGAAGGACATTGTGTCAAGGCCTTATGTTGGGTCGACTCTCCACATAAGAGCTGATCTGAGAGCTGTAGTAGGATCCTCTCCTGGTGCTTCTGTTTCAGCTGGAGTTGATCGTGGTAACTCAGGCGCCACAGAGGAGTGACAGCGTCGGCCAGTCTCTCCTCCCAGGGCAGGTGTTCATTTGATGCAGGCTTGTTCCTGAACTTCTTTCTCCATTTCTTATTTGATAATTTTGGTGGTTTCCCTGGGTTGGTGGTGGTATCCTTGGCTCCCGAGCATAGACATGCCTCCACCAGAACATTTACTAGCTTATGTTTTAGTAATGCTGGCCTTAAACCCGCTAGTATTAAAAGCATGGCAAATGGGGGATTATATGATTAAACTATACACAGGAACACACACGTTTTAATGGCTGTTGTACATACATTGGGATTATTCATCCTTGGACGCCTCCGTTAATCAGTTAGCTTGAATGAAGCTAGCTTTAAAATATATATATATATTGTTTAGCCACTTGTTACAATACATGTATTTCTGTATTTACAATTTGACAAATAGCTTAGACCACCAAACACATACAGAATGGGTATATCGCAATGTATCACAATTCGCAATTTGAAGCCAACTATGTTAAAATGAATTAGTCACTGACCCTGAATGTACACATGTCCACGGAGATTGAAATTCAATGACGTATTATTTAAGTTCCAACTTTATTTTACCTTCCCCGTGACGCCTTCATAGGGCGACCATCTGGCGAGTAAACAGACTAGTTCCGCTGTCGCGATGGAATCAAACAAGGACGAAGCTGAACGGTGTATTAATATTTCTATAAGTGCGCTCAGTAATAACCAGACAGACAAAGCTAAGAGGTTTCTAGAAAAGGCACAGCGTTTGTTTCCAACCGATCAGGCCAAAAGTACGTTGATTATCTATTTTTATGCGTGCAGTATTTCCTGTTAGTTGGTGGTGGGCCAAAGTACACTCAGAACCAAATATGCTAACTTTTAGCTAGCATGACATCGACCTCAGTTTTTGGAGAGGTGGTACTTGTAGTTCATTTTGTTATCAACAACTAATCTTTGTTATGGCATGTTGAGTGATTTCTCATGTTAATGATAAACATATGCGATAGCTAGCAAGCTAACAACAAGCCTGCTAACGTTAGCTATCGACCCCGTTAGCTCTCGAGAAACCCATACCCAGCCCACTTAAGGCGCTTGCATTACAGTACATGAATGGCCAAACTAGCTAGTAACTACTTCCCTAACTTTCTTGCTTGTAATATGCTGATACAGGTGGCACCACCAACATTGCTGTAACGTTACATAGTTACAAAATAGTGTTGGAGATAAAAATGTAGGCCTTACTGTACTGTGATGCACGTCTTACATTTGCCCTAGTTATGGGGAGAGAAGTGTAAGTTATATGGCTGCAGTGACATGCCAACGTTACCACTTATCATCTGCAGCTGTCCCGTAAACCTATTCCTATCTACCCAGGTTTACTAGAGTCTATCGAACAGAATAAGAAACCACCGGACGAAGAAGAGAGGCCTATGAATGGGGATGGTTCTGGAGTGAGACAACGTAGCCATGGGGACGAAGCCGGAGACTCAGCCACAGACTCAGCCAAACCATACACATCAGAGCAGCTGGATGCTGTTAAAAAGTATGTCTGTGTACTTATTCCGTTTAACAGAGCCAGAAGGAGTTCCCCCTAACCCCTGGTCCAGGATTTGGTATTTGTTTATCCTCTCTAATGGTTAACGTTTGGAATCATGATTGGGGTTGATTCAATTATCCTAGATCTGTGTTTAAGGGGAACATCTACTTTGTATACTTTGACAATTATAACCTCTGTCTAAATTATGTTTTAACGGGCATACTTAAGAATGATTCAGACAACCTGAGATAGTGCTACATGGTTCATTGGTTGTTTTCTTGCTCATTGCTCGGCTAATTGCTTCACTGACTTGTTTACTTTCTCTTTGCTTCTCTTATGCCATGTGTGTAGAATAAAGAGTTGTAAAGACTACTATGAGATTCTGGGAGTTGAAAAGGACGCCGGGGAAGAGGACCTGAAGAAGTCCTACAGGAAACTGGCCCTGAAATTCCACCCTGATAAAAACCATGCTCCAGGAGCCACAGAGGCATTTAAAGGTAACCTCTTTTCTGGCAGTTGAAATTTCACTGCTTGCTAATGAGTACACAATGTCATATCTGAAGTATACCATCATGGCAAAGTATGAAAAAGCTTAACTGAAGTATTTTTATTTTTTTCCCCTCACCTTTATTTAACCAGGTAGGCCAGTTGAGAACAAGTTCTCATTTATAACTGAGACCTGGCCAAGATTAAGCAAAGCAGTGCGACAAAAACAACAACACATAGTTACACAAAACAAACGTATAGTCAATAACACAATAGAAAAAGCTATGTACAGTGTGTGCAAATGTAGAAGAGTAGGGAGGTAAGGCAATAAATAGGCCATAGAGGCGAAATAATTACAATTTAGCATTAACACTGGTGTTATAGATGTGCAGATGATGATATGCAAGTAGAGAAACTGGTGTGCAAAAAAGCAAGAGGGTAAGTAATAATATGGGGATGAGGTAGTTGGGTGTGCTATTTACAGATTGGCTGTGTACAGGTACAGTGATCGGTAAGCTGCTCTGACAGCTGATGCTTAAAGTTAGAGAGGGAGATATAAGACTCCAGCTTCAGTTATTGTTTTGCAATTCGTTCCAGTCATTGGCAGCAGAAAGCTGTAAGGAAAGGCGGCCAAAGGAAGTGTTGGTTTTGGGGATTAGAGGTCGACCGATTAATCGGTATGGGCGATTTCATTAGGGCCGATGTCAAGTTTTCATAACAATCGGAAATCGTTAGTTTTGGGCGTCGATTTGGCCGATTTAATTAAATTAAAAAATTAATTTAATTTAAAAAATATATATTTTATTTAACTAGGCAAGTCAGTTAAGAACACATTCTTATATTCAATGACGGCCTAGGAACGGTGGGTTAACTGCCTTGTTCAGGGGCAGAACGACTGATTTTCACCTTGTCAGCTTAGGGGATCCCATCTTGCAACCCTATAGTTAACTAGTCCAATGCTCTAACCACCTGCCTCTTATTGCACTCCACGAGGAGCCTGCCTGTTACTCGAATGCATTGGAAGTCAAGGTAAGTTGCTAGCTAGCATTAAACGTATCTTATAAAAAACAATCAATCAATCATAATCACTAGTTATAACTACACATGGTTGATGATATTACTAGTTTGTCTAGCGTGTCCTGCGTTGCATATAATCGATGCGGTGTGTATCGTTGCTCCAATGTGTACCTAACCATAAACACCAATGCCTTTCTTAAAATCAATACACAGAAGTAATATTTTTAAACCTGCATATTTAGCTAAAATAAATCCAGGTTAGCAGGCAATATTAACCAGGTGAAATTGTGTCACTTCTCTTACGATCATTGCACGCAGAGTCAGGGTATATGCAACAGTTTGGGCAGCCTGGCTCATTGCGAACTAATTTGACATAACATTAAAGGTTGTGCAATCTAACGAGAATATTTAGATTTAGGGATGCCACCCGTTTAGATAAAATACAGACTGGTTCCGTATTTCACTGAAATAATAAACATTTTGTTTTCAAAATGATAGTTTCCGGATTAGACCATATTAATGACCAAAGGCTCGTATTTCTGTGTGTAATTATATTATAATTAAGTCTATGATTTGATAGAGCAGTCTGCCTGAGCGATGGTAGGCAGAAGCAGGCTCGTAAGAATTCATTCAAACAGCACTTTCGTGTGTTTTGCCAGCAGCTCTTCGCAAGCACAGCGCTGTTTATGACTTCAAGCCTATCAGACTATTGGCTGGTGCAACCGATGTGAAATGGCTAGCTAGTTAGCGGTGGTTTGCGCTAATAGCGTTTCAAACGTCACTCGCTCTGAGACTTGGAGTAGTTGTTCCCCTTACTCTGCAAGGGCCGCAGCTTTTGTGGAGCGATGGGTAACGATGCTTCGAGTGTGGCTGTTGTCGATGTGTTCCTGGTTCAAGCCCAGGTAGGGGCGAGGAGAGGGACGGAAGCTATACTGTTACACTGGCAATAGTATAGTGCCTATAAGAACATCCAATAGTCAAAGGTTAATGAAATACAAATGGTATAGAGAGAAATAGTCCTATAAATACTATATTAACTACAATCTAAAACCTCTTACCTTGGAATATTGAAGTCTCATGTTAAAAGGAACCACCAGCTTTAATATGTTCTCATGTTCTGAGCAAGGAACTCAAACGTTAGCTTTCTTACATGGCACATATTGCACTTTTACTTCTCCAACACTTTGTTTTTGCATTATTTAAACCAAATTGAACATGTTTCATTATTTATTTGAAGCTAAATAGATTTTTATTGATGTATTATATTAAGGTAAAATAAGTGTTCATTCAGTAATGTTGTAATTGTCATTATTACAAATGTAAAAATTTAGAAAATCGGCCGATGTAATCGGTATCGGCTTTTTTGGTCCTCCAACAATTGGTATCGGTATCGGCGTTGAAAAATCATAATCGATCGGCCTCTATTGGGGATGACCAGTGAAATATACCTGCTGGAGAGTGTGCTACGGGTGGGTGTTGCTATGGTAACCAGTGAGCTGAGATAAGGCGGGGCTTTACCTAGCAAAGACTTATAGATGACCTGGAGCCAGTAGGTTTGGCGACGAATATGTAGTGGGGGCCAGCCAGTGAGAGCATACAGGTCGCAGTAGTGGGTATTATATGGGGCTTTGGTGACAAAACAGAATGCACTGTGATAGACTACATCAAGTTTGCTGAGTAGAGTGTTGGAGGCTATTTTGTAAATGACATCGCTGAAGTCGAGGATCGGTAGGATAGTCAATTTTACGAGGGTATGTTTGGCAGCATGAGTGAAGGAGGCTTTGTTGCGAAATAGAACGCCGATTCTAGATTTAATTTTGGATTGGAGATGCTTAATGTGAGTCTGGAAGGAGAGTTAACAGTCTAACCAGACACCTAGGTATTTGTAGTTGTCCACATATTCTAGGTCAGAACCAACCAGAGTAGTGATGCTAGTCGGGCGGGAGGGTGCGGGCAGCAATCGGTTGAAGAGCATGCACTTAGTTTTAATAGCATTTAAAAGCAGTTGGAGGCCACGGAAGGAGTGTTGTATGGCGTTGGAGCTTGTTTGGAGGTTTGTTAGCACAATGTCCAAAGAAGGGTCAGATGTAAGCAGAATGGTGTCATCTGCGTAGAGGTGGATCAGAGAATCCCCAGCAGCAAGCACAACATCATTGATATATACAGAGAAAAGAGTCGGCCCAAGAATTGAACACTGGCACCCCCATAGAGACTACCAGAGGTTTTGACAACAGGCCCTGTGATTTGACACACTGAACTCTATCTGAGAAGTAGTTGGTGAACCAGGTGAGGCAGTCATTTGAGAAACCAAGGCTATTGAGTCTGCCGATAAGAATGCGGTGATTGACAGTGTCGAAAGCCTTGGCCAGGTCAATGAAGACAGCTGCACAGTACTGTCTTTTATTGATGGTGGTTATGATATCGTTTAGGATCTTGAGTGTGGCTGAGGTGCACCCATGACCAGCTCGGAAACCAGATTGCATAGTGGAGAAGGCTTGGTGGGATTTGAACTGGTCGGTGATCTGTTTGTTAACTTGGCTTTCAAAGTTTTTAGAAAGGCAGGGCAGGATGGATATAGGTCTATAACAGTTTGGGTCTAGAGTGTCTCCCCCTTTGAAGAGTGGGATGACCGCGGCAGTTTTCCAATCTTTGGGGATCTCAGACGATACGAAAGAGAGGTTGAATAGGCTAGTAATAGGGGTTGCAACAATTTTGGTGGATAATTTTAGAAAGAGAGGGTCCAGATTGTCTAGCCTAGCTGATCTGTAGGGATCCAGATTTTGCAGCTCTTTCAGAACATCAGCTGGCTGGATTTGGGTGAAGGAGAAGCAGGGGGGGCTTGGACAAGTTGCTGCAGGGGGTGCTGAGATGTTGGCCGGGGTAGGGGTAGCCATGTGGAAAGCATGGCCAGCCTTGAAATGATCGATTATCGTAGATTTATCGTGGTGTCAGTGTTTCCTATCCTCAGTGCAGTGGGCAGCTGGGAGGAGGTGCTCTTATTCTCCATGGACTTTACAGTGTCCCAAAACCTTTTGGAATTAGTGCTACAGGAAGCAAATTTCTGTTGGAAAAAGCTAGCATAACTGACTGAGTATATTGGTTCCTGACTTCCCTGAAAAGTTGCATATTGCGGGGGCTATTCGATGCTAATGCAGAACGCCACAGGATTTTTTTTGTGCTGGTCAAGGGCAGTCAAGTCAGGGGGGAACCAAGGGCTATATCTGTTCTTAGTTCTACATTTTTTTTATGGGGCATGCTTATTTAAGATGGTGGGGAAAGCACTTTTGAAGAGCAACCAGGCATCCTCTACTGACGGGATGAGTCAGTTCAGGGTGATGGCTAACTGACTACTAGCTAGTAGCTGGCTAGCTGCTGATGGGGGTTCTGTTTCTAAAATATAAAAAATAGCAGATCCGTACCACATTGGGAGAGGCAAGTTGCAGGAGAGTATGTTCAGTCCGTAGATGGAAATTGAGAGATTGAGATTAAAAATGTATACAAAATATATATGAAGAAAACGATATATACACGGGACGGGACAAGACAAAACAGACGTCCGACTGCTACGCCATCTTGGAACAATGGTTACTGTGTTTTTTTTTTGTTCTCCAGCCATTGGCAATGCATACGCTGTACTCAGTAACACAGAGAAGCGGAGCCAGTATGACCAGTATGGTGAGGAGAGAGCTCACCCTACGAGACAACAGCACAGGCACCAGCGCCATGACTTCGAAGCCGACATCTCGCCCGAGGACCTCTTCAACATGTTCTTTGGAGGAGGTTTCCCATCACGTGAGTTGGGTCATATTATTAATTAGGCACCAAATGAAAGAAAATGGACTGAAACAGGGAGGGACTTCCTGGATTTCCCCAATAAGAAAAGCACATTTTTGTTTTCTGTGGCAAAATGTTTTGAAACATTATCGGTTGCATGCCCTAATGAACACAATTTTGGTTGTGGACAAAAATGAGGTCTAAATGATGTTCTGCTGGCCTGGATGTTTGGATGCTAATTGTTGTTTTATACTGTATGTTCTGCTCTCTTCCAGGTAATGTACATGTTTACAGAAATGGCGGAATGCACTTTGGCCATCAGCATAGAGCAGGACCAGAGAGGAGAGAACAGCGGGATGTAAGTGAAATCTGTAGACTCCTTTTTGTTGATCAATGGACACATTTTCTTACATCCTCACTTCATGACAGAATGAAGAGTGCTTAGTTATCTAGCTTATTCTGTGACATGTGCTGAATTCAAAATGGAATCACCTGACCTCAACCCAATTGAGATGGTTTGGGATGAGTTGGACCGCAGAGTGAGGGAAAAGCAGCCAACAAGTGCTCAGCATATGTGGGAACTCCATAAAGACTGTTGGAAAAGCATTCCTCGTGAAGCTGGTTGAGAAAATGCCAAAAGTGCAAAGGGTAGCTACTTTGAAGAATCTAAAATATATTTTGATTTAACACTTTTTTTGGTTACTACATGATGATAGTTTTGATGTCTTCACTATTATTCTACAATGTAGAAAACCGTAACAATTAAGAAAAAACATTGAATGAGTAGGTATGTCCAAACTTTTGACTGGTACTGTATGTGCTGAATACTAAATCGACCTCTATCCCTAGAGACTTTGTGTATATTTGAAAGCAATTGTTATAGTTCCATCTTACCCTCTGTCAGGCAGGTTGAGGTTCTGCCAATCCTTTCAGGTCTGCATAAACACCTAAAAAAGGAGTAGGGGCTAGGAGTCCATTTGGAATTCACATGGGGAGTGCTTGAGCAGGGTTGACTCTTATCTCACTCTCTTTCTCTCTCTGTATATCTTTCTTTCTCTGTTCCCCTATAGGGAGGTTTTGCCCTGTTTGTCCAGCTGATGCCCATCCTCATTCTAATCTTCGTCTCCGCCCTCAGCCAGATGATGGTGACCCCTCCCCCCTACAGCCTTAGCCACCGCTCGTGAGTCTCAGTGTCCTCCTTTACACACTAACACTTCTACTACTCACTTATAAAATAGTTATACAAACTTCTATACACCTCTGCTACTTACTTATGATAGCGGTGTTTGACAGACATGGTGGATCGTGACCCAGAATTTTCAGCTTGGGGTCACAGCTTCAGAATATATTAAACGTTAGTTTTGTCACAAGGAAATTTGAAAGGCTTTAGTTGAGTCAGTGTAAAACTTGATATTGATGAACAACCTCTAAAGCATTTCTGGTTATCACTTTATCACATATAATTTATTACATCTGAGGGTATCAGTAATTACAACATTAAATTATACATGTTTAGCCTTTGCTCGTAATGGACCTGTGTGTCAAGATTTTGATTGTATGACTTAATTTACCTTTTGTTTTTCTTGTAATTCTTTATGACGTCACTTGGGAAGTTGAACCACCCTGTTTATCACACTCTCACATCCTCTTTTATCACTTCCTGTGCTGCGCTGCAGAGGTGCGGGCCACATCAACCGGAGGCAGACACAGACCCTGAAGGTGGCTTACTACGTAGGAGCTAGCTTCACCAAGGAGTACTCTGGAAAAGACCTAAGGAATGTGGAGAGGAGCGTGGAGGAAGACTACATCTCCAACCTCCGGAACAACTGCTGGAAGGAGAAGCAACAGAGTAAGTCACAGCCCAACGTTAACACAACAGACATGCAAAGTTGGTACCCTTTTCACAGTATCATGCCATATTGTGCTTTACTGTACTGGCTTGGCTATTTTCCTCTCACATTGTCCTCTCCAGCATTCTAGTGACTACTAACCAGCCCAATGCAGTTAAGTTATGCTGAAGTTAGCTATTTTTTGATCATTTGCGTGATTATATTTTTCAATATATTGGATACATTTATGTGTGTTTTTGTCTTCCAGAGGAAGGCTTGCTGTACCGTGCTCGTTATTTCGGAGACTCTGACTTGTACCAAAGGGCTCAGCGGATGGGCACGCCTAGCTGCTCACGACTGTCGGAGATTCAGATCATGCTACATGGATAAGAACTCAAACAAACAGAATGGTAAATTTGATATGATATCAATTGATACTGTTTTGACTTCAATATTGTTTGATATCGGTTTGATATCGATATGAGCAAGGCACGTCTTGATATTGGTTTATCCTTTCTGTAAACCTAAGCTATTATGTAAAAAAAAAGCATACATGACTGTTCCTGCATGCACAAAACATTCTCGCAGATGTTCTCACATGCTCTCAATTTAGCATACTTAATTGCTTGCTGATAGGTTATCGTCGACAGTGGATGGGCTTTCCATTGCATTCAAACTCGTTGAGTAAGTTAGGCTCGAAGAACATTCACACCTGGCCCAATGGGCAACCAGTTGCCTCGACTTCACATAGCTGTGGAAGTGAAATGAAAAGTGAACTTTTACAGTTGCAATGTATTGTATTAAACCAATGTACACTGCTCAAAAAAATAAAGGGAACACTTAAACAACACATTGTAACTCCAAGTCAATCACACTTCTGTGAAATCAAACTGTCCACTTAGTAAGCAACACTGATTGACAATAAATTTCACATGCTGTTGTGCAAATGGAATAGACAACAGGTGGAAATTATAGGCAATTAGCAAGACACCCACAATAAAGGAGTGGTTCTGCAGGTGGGGACCACAGACCACTTCTCAGTTCCTATGCTTCCTGGCTGATGTTTTGGTCACTTTTGAAAGCTGGTGGTGCTTTCACTCTAGTGGTAGCATGAGACGGAGTCTACAACCCACACAAGTGGCTCAGGTAGTGCAGCTCATCCAGGACGGCCCATCAATGCGAGCTGTGGCAAGAAGGTTTACTGTGTCTGTCAGCGTAGTGTCCAGAGCATGGAGGCGCTACCAGGAGACAGGCCAGTACATCAGGAGACGTGGAGGAGACCGTAGGAGAGCAACAACCCAGCAGCAGGACCGCTACCTCCGCCTTTGTGCAAGGAGGAGCAGGAGGAGCACTGCCAGAGCCCTGCAAAATGACCTCCAGCAGGCCACAAATGTGCATGTGTCTGCTCAAACGGTCAGAAACAGACTCCATGAGGGTGGTATGAGGGCCCGACGTCCACAGGTGGGGGTTGTGCTTACAGCCCAACACCGTGCAGGACGTTTGGCATTTGCCAGAGAACACCAAGATTGGCAAATTCGCCACTGGCGCCCTGTGCTCTTCACAGATGAAAGCAGGTTCACACTGAGCACATGTGACAGATGTGACAGTCTGGAGACGCCGTGGAGAACGTTCTGCTGCCTGAAACATCCTCCAGCATGACCGGTTTGGCGATGGGTCAGTCATGGTGTGGGGTGGCATTTCTTTGGAGGGCCGCACAGCCCTCCATGTGCTCGCCAGAGGTAGCCTGACTGCCATTAGGTACCGAGATGAGATCCTCAGACCCCTTGTGAGACCATATGCGGGTGCGGTTGGCCCTGGGTTCCTCCTAATGCAAGACAATGCTAGACCTCATGTGGCTGGAGTATGTCAGCAGTTCCTGCAAGAGGAAGGCATTGATGCTATGGACTGACCCGCCTGTTCCCCAGACCTGAATCCAATTGAGCACATCTGGGACATCATGTCTCGCTCCATCCACCAACGCCACGTTGCACCACAGACTGTCCAGGAGTTGGCGGATGCTTTAGTCCAGGTCTGGGAGGAGATCCCTCAGGAGACCATCCGCCACCTCATCAGGAGCATGCCCAGGCGTTGTAGGGAGGTCATACAGGCACGTGGAGGCCACACACACTACTGAGCCTCATTTTGACTTGTTTTAAGGACATTACATCAAAGTTGGATCAGCCTGTAGTGTGGTTTTCCACTTTAATTTTGAGTGTGACTCCAAATCCAGACCTCCATGGGTTGATAAATTTGATTTCCATTGATAATTTTTGTGTTATTTTGTTGTCAGCCCATTCAACTATGTAAAGAAAAAAGTATCTAATAAGAATATTTCATTCATTCAGATCTAGGATGTGTTGTTTAAGTGTTCCCTTAATTTTTTTGAGCAATATATATATATATATATATATATATATATTTTTTTTTTTTTATTTTTTTTTTTTTTTTTCCTGATATAGATTTTCCATTATCGGTGCCCATGATTAATCGTTATCCTGTTTGATGTGTGCTTGTATGACTTGCTGCCTGTACTTGCTGCCTGTACTTACTCCATACTTATTTTTTCCCCTCAGATTATTTGGTACTTGAATCGAATGAGAAGAAATCAATATACAACGCCCTACTCAAGCCCACACAAAAATTGGAGCAGCAATTTGAGAGAAACTGCCTTAGATCCATATGGTGGGTTGCAGACAGATATGGCCTGTCAGGGGGGGACCCCTATCTCTTTGCACACTCCTGTGGTCAGTCTTAACTTCCTATAGAACTGTGAAACAGACGGAGAAGGTGATGGCTGGTTTAAATACAAAAACACTTCAAGGCTGGCAGAACTAGACGGGTGTCATGGTTTTTTGAAAACGAGAGATTAAATGTATTTTTGAATGGTGCATTGCCTTCAGAAAGTATGAACACCCCTTGACTTTTCCACATTTAGTTGTGTTACAGCCTGAATTTAAAATGTGTTAAATATTTTTTTTAAATGTCACTGGCCTACACACAATACCCCATAATTATTATGTGGAATTATGTTTTTCAAAATGTTTACATTAATTACAAATGAAAAGCTGAAATGTCTTGAGTCAACAAGTATTCATCCCCTTTGTTATGGCAAGCCTAAATATGGTCAGGTGTAAAAAGGTGCTTAACACGTCACATAATAAGTAATAGTGTTTAACATGATTTTTAATGACTTCCTCATCTCTACCCCACACACAATTATCTGTAAGGTCCCTTCAAACACAGATTCAACCACAAAAACCAGGGATGTTTTCCAATACATCCAATACATATTGGTAGATGGGTAAAAAATAACAAAGCAGACATTGAATATCCTTTTGAGGATGGTGAGGTTATTAATTACACTTTGGATGGTGTATCAATACACCCAGTCACTACAAAGATACAGGTGACCTTCCTAACTCAGTTGCCGGAGAGGAAGGAAACTGCTCAGGGATTTCACCATGAAGCCAATGGTGACTTTAAAACAGTTTGCAACAAGGCACTAAAGTTATACTTAAAGAAATGTGGCAAAGCAATTAACTTTTTGTCCTGAATACAAAGTATTGTGTTTGGGGCAAATCCAATACAACACATTACTGAGTACATAGAGGATAACCTAATTCAGTCTTCTTTCCATCAGCCACGGGGAGGTGAATTCACCTTTCATAAGGACAATAACCTAAAACACAAGGCCAAATCTACACTGGAGTTTCTAGACAAAAAGTCAGTTAATGTTCAAGTGGCCAAGTTTATGATTTTGGACATAAATCTGTTTGAAAATCTATGGCAAGACGTGGAAATGGTTGTCTAACAATGATCAACAAACAATTTGACTGAGCTTGACGAATTTGAAACAATGATTAATGGGCAAATATTGTACAATGGTGTGTAAAGCTCTTTAGAGACTTACCAAGAAAGACTCACAGCTGTAATCGCTGCCAAAGGTGATTCTAACATGTATTGCCTCAGGTGTGTGAACACTAGATTTCTGTATTTAATTTTCAATAAATGTGCAAACATTTCTAAAAACATGTTTTCACTTTCATTATGGGTTACTGTGTGTAGATGGATGAGAAAATGTTTTTATTTAATCCTCAGGTTGTAACACAAAATGTGGAACAAGTCAAGGGGTATGCATAGTTTCTGAAGGCACTGTATACTGCTAAAGCTGCTAAAATAAAGCTTCTTTCTTTTCCCTGTTATGTTTGATAAATATTTTTAAGAACCAACTCAAGGCCTTCTGTTATAGACATTTAAACCAATAATTCTTTATATATATATATATATATATATATATATATAGTTCATACTTGTATATACTATACATCGTAATTTTTAACAACACAGTGTAGATGGCCTTAAGAAGCTAATGTAATTTACTATCATTTAATGTACCCTGAGGATTTGCTTGTAGTCTGTTGGATTATGGAGATGACTATTGAAAATCTGTATTTATTAAAATTAAACAAATCGGCCTCTTCCTTTTATAGTCACAATTATGACTTAATGTGGTGCCACTGAAATATTAGAGACAAATATTTGGTCCATTGACAAAGTACTTCATGTGGATATTTCATTTGAAAAATAATGAATTTCATTTTAAAGTTCTTGAAGGAAAGTACAAAAAGCAGTACAGGTTAACAGGTGAATATTTGCATATCAAAGAAATATGTCTAATCAAATGCATGGTTTAAAAACAGCAGTTTTGCATTGTAATGCCCATATCTTACATTTGATTGTCCCTACATGTCAATTGATGTGGAAAAGCTGCCATTAACAACATACAGTATGTTCCCTTAAACATTCAAATGTTTGGTTTATGAATAAAAAATAAACTACATTTGATGCATAGTAAACATTGTTGCACAATATTTTCTTGCCCCACCATGGGAATAAAAAGAGTATCCACTTCAGGGTTTGGCTATACGATGTCCTTCAACATCCTCAAAAGTGGAGTGAGTTCTCTTTCGGTACATTGGTGATCACATTGGTACAGTATTTCTGCTATCACACAGAGGAATACAAGGCTTATCTCACTGTAGTTGAGTCCTCAGTCCAGAGCTATAGCCAATACATATCAGACCAGAGTCAATCTATTGAGGTGTGCTTGATTTGCACTTTTTGGACCATTACATCAGTTCCATTGTACCAGGCAAACCAAACAAAGCACAGCATATTAAGTATATCAACATATTATTAGACCCAAGTCTGATATATCTACTACACCTATAGCTCTGGCCATGTCAGCACTCTGATGAACTACACAGCTTTCTTTTGATAGCTCTGAACCTGGTACTGAGCCTGAATGTGTGTGGGTGTCTCCCATTCTGCCTCTGGGGGGACCCAGGCCCTAAAGAGCCTCTGCAACTTGGGCCACAACCCCCCACCACCACCTCTGGCTGTAACACCAGGGTGAGTTGGAAGGTAGAAACCAGGTTAGGGTCAACGATTTTCTTCTCCACACTGCACAGTCGTCCCCTGGATTCCCTTTGTTGGTCCCCCTGCTCCACACACAGGTCAATGAGCGCCCTCTTCAGGTCGCAAGGCTCATTAGCCACTAGATGGGGCAGCTCCTGGCTGATGTTGGGCAGGAGAAGCGTCTGTGGCATCAGTGCAGGACAGCGTCTGTGGCATCAGAGAGACTCAACAATGGGCTGTAGAAGAGACCACTGTCAGATTCTGATATCACGGAGATGTCTGTGACTGATCCTGGAACAGAGAAGAAAACAATAGGGTTACTTTTAATTCATTGTACAGTGCTGTTACAATCGAACTTGGGATCAATTTCAAAATGAGATTTCATATGAATCCTGTGGATAAGCAACTATTGGAAAACTACATGCAAATATTTTTGGCAAAAGTGTTATGCTTTTTAGATCTATTTTGAATCATTATTGGACTGACTATTGCTGCATAGCTTTTGTGTGATACAATATTTTGTAACTTTGTAGCAACCCTCCTAAATAAAGCAAAGACCGTACTCCTCACAGCAATTTCACTGTTGCTACCGCAATAATGGGGCCGGAGGAGATGGCTGCCATTTTACGGTCCCCTAACAAATTGTGCGTGTTTTTTCATGTTATTTGTAACTTATTTTGGACATAATGTTTCTGCCACCGTCTCTTATGACCAAAAAGAGCTTCTAGATATCAGGACAGCGATTACTCACCCCGTACAGGAAGATTTTTTTCTTTAACAAGTCAGACGCGAAGGATTTACTTCAGACGCCCGACAAGGCCCTGATCCTCGTCATTCATAGCCTTGTAAGGATCCGACGGCGAGTAGGTAATCTGCCTTTACCATCAATCCTATTACGAAACGTAAAATCATTGGATAATAAAATAGATGAGCTACGAACACGTATATCCTAACAACGGGACATTAAAAACTGTAATGTCTTATGTTTCACCGAGTCGTGGCTGAACAACGACATGAATAACATACAGCTGGTGGGTTTTACGCTTTTTCAGCAGGATAGAACAGATTGTAAGACAAGGGGTGGCGGTCTGTGTATATTGGTAAACAACAGCTGGTGCACAAAATCTAAGGAAGTCTCAGGGTTTTGCTCACCTGTGGTAGAGTATCTCATGATAAGCTGTAGACCACACTAATTACCAAGAGAGTTTTCATCTACATTTTTCGTAGCTGTCTATTTACCACCACAAACTGATGCTGGCACTAGGAGTGCACTCAATGAGCTGTATACGGCCATAAGCAAACAGGAAAACGCTCATCCAGATGCGGCGCTCCTAGTGGCCGGGGTCTTTAATGCAGGGAAACTTAAATCCGCTTGACCTCATTTCTACCAGCATGTTACATGGGGAAAAAGTCCAGACCACTTTTACTCCACACACAGAGACGCTTACAAAGCTCTCCCTCGTCCTCCATTTGGTAAATCTGACCATAATTCTATCCTCTTGATTCCTGCTTACAAGCAAAAACTAAAGCAGGAAGCGCCAATGACTCGGTCAATAAAAAAGTGGTCAGATGAAGCACATAATAAGCTACAGGAATGTTTTGTTAGCACAGACTGGAATATGTTCTGGGATTCTTCCGATGGCATTGAGGAGTACACCATATCTGTCACTGGCTTCATCAATAAGTGCATCAATGACGTTGTCCCCACAGTGACTGTATGGATTACAGGCGGTAGAGCTTCCGCTTTCAAGGTGCAGGACTCTAACCCGGAAGCTTATAAGAAATTCCGGTATGCCCTCCGACGAACCATCAAAGAGGCAAATCGTCAATACGGGACTAAGATCAAGTTGTACGACACTGGCTCCGACGCTCGTCGGATGTGGCAGGGCTTGCAAACTATTACAGACGACAAAGGGAAGCACAGCCGCGAGCTGCCCAGTGACACAAGCCTGCCAGACGAGCTAAATAACTTCTATGCTCGCTTCGTGACAAGTAACACTGAAACATGCATGTGAGCATCAGCTGTTCCGGACGACTTTGTGATCACTCTCCACAGCCGATGTGAGTAAACCCTTTAAACAGGTCAACATTCATAAGGCCGCAGGGCCAGACGGATTACCAGGACGTGTACTCCGAGCATGCCCTGACCAACTGGCAAGTGTCTTCACTGACATTTTCAACCTCTCCCTGTCTGATTCTGTAATACCAACATATTTCAAGCAGACCACCATAGTCCCTGTGCCCAAGAACACGAAGGTAACCTGCCTAAATGACTACTGACCCGTAGCACTCACGTCTGTAGCCATGAAATGCTTTGAAAGGCTGGTCATGGCTCACATCAACACCATTATCCCAGAAACCCTAGACCCACTCCAATTTGCATACTGCATCAACAGATCCACAGATGATGCAATCTCTATTGCACTCCACACTGCCCTTTCCCACCTGGGCAAAAGGAACACCTACATGAGAATGGTATTCATTGACTACAGCTCAGCCTTCAACACCCCTACAGCTCAGCTCACCACGCTCAACACCAAAGCTCATCACTAAGCTAAGGACCCTGGGACAAAACACCTCCCTCTGCAACTGGATCCTGGACTTCCTGACGGGCCACCCCCAGGTGGTAAGGGTAGGTAACAACACATCCGCCACACTGATCCTCAACACGGGGGACCCTCAGGGGTGTGTGCTCACTTCCCTCCTGTACTCCCTGTTCACTCATGACTGCACAGCCAGGCGTGATTCCAACACCATCAATAAGTTTGCAGATGACACAACAGTGATAGGCCTGATCACTGACGATAATGAGACAGCCTATAGGGAGGTCTGAGACCTGACCGTATGCTGCAAGGACAAAGGAGATGATTGTGAACTAATGGAAAAGGAGGACCGAGCACGCCCCCATTCTCATCGATGGGGCTGTAGTGGAGCAGGTTGAGAGCTTCATCATCTTGGTGTCCACACCATCAATAAACTAACATGGTCCAAGCACACTAAGACAGTCGTGAAGAGGGCAAGACAAAACCTATTCCCCCTCAGGAGACTAAAAAGATTTGGCATGGGTCCTCAGATCCTCAAAAGGTTTAACAGCTGCACCATCGAGAGCATCCTGACGAGTTGCATCGCTGCCTGATATGGCAACTGCTCGGCCTCCGATCGCTTTGCACTACAGAGGGTAGTGAGTACGGCACAGGACATCAACGGGACCAAGCTTCCTGCCATCCAGGACCTCTATACCAGGCAGTGTCAGAGGAAGGACCTAAAAATGGTCAAAGACTCCAGCCACCCTAGTCATAGACTGTTCTCTCTGCTACCGCATGGCAAGCGGTGCCGGAGCTCCAAGTCTAGATCCAAGAGGTTTCTAAACAGCTACTACCCCCCAAGCCATAAGACTCCTGAACATCTAATCAAATGGCTACCCAGACTATTGCATTGCACCCTCCCCTTCTACACTGCTGCTACCCTCTGTTACCATCTATAGTCACTTTAATAACTCTACCTACATGTGGCTGGGCTGGTACATATTACCTCAATTACCTCGACACCAGTGCCCAACACATTGACTCTGTACCGTTGTTGGTATTTTCTTAAAACTGCATTGTTGGTCAAGGGCTTGTCATGACAACAAGGGCAACAATGTGTTCTATGTTAAGTTGTAACCTCATAGGAGTCACAGATCATCTGACAAGAGAAGTAAGATCATTACAATTAATGACTGTTTCTGAAAATTATTTGGTTTGGGGAAAGTGTATAGGCTACAGTTTTTAAAAGATGTTCTATTCACATAGTCTCCTTCATTTGGTCCAGAGGGTCTTTGAATGGGGGATGTGTGTCCCTTCTATAGCACCAATGGTCTTTTGGTATAATCTGTGTGATGAATTAGGATATTTTTCCTTTGTATTATGTTCCCTAGGTTTATTAATGTGAGATCAGTAAAGCATCGCTGACCGCAGTCAACTGACCGCAGCCTACCGTACCTGCAATTCTGTAAAAGTCCTTGATTATATGGACAGCTTTATGACCAGGGAATGCAAAAAAAATATCTGCAATACCAGACAGACTTATTATGTCTCTACACACAGTTGCCTTGTGCTTTCCTACCGCTCAACTATACACTGTTCCATGCTCACAGGGGGGAAAAAACTGCTGCCCCAATTCGCTCCATTCATTAAAATCACAATTTAACCAACACCCATCTAGTTTTGTGACTACCTGGACCTACCAATTGTTTTTTAAGTATTTAAACCAAACCATATGGATTTAAATGAAACGTATTTGAAAGAACATGAAACTGTGAATGTAAGAAGCGAACATCATTTCAAATAGGATATAAGTCATATTAAACAGCATATAAACACTGTAAATAGGTCAGGAGCCAGACAGGGAGCCTAGGAGGAACGAAAATGAATTATTTAGGCTATATTATTTAAATGATTTCAAGGCTATAACCTACAAAGAAATACATTGTGAAGCATTTGCCAGTGCGACACAATAGGCTGGTAGGGACATAAAGTGCTCAGCGGTTAAACTACATTTTGTTGTATTAAATCATTACAGTCTGTAAATTGCGCATATAGGCCGTGACTTACTTATAATTCATTTACAAATTAAACGAAAAATGACATATCAGTGCCCAATCAAAACGTACATCTCCTTAAACGTGGGAATATGCCAGGCCTATTGGGCAAAAATCAATTATGTTCTATTCTATAGATAACAGAATGAAAATAAACAAAACCTTAAGAGATCAGATTTTTTGGTTTATAAATACTTTGCTACAATGACACAGTTTTCTACCCACCTCGTTCCTTTCTTTTAGCATGTGCACGTAGCATGCTTTTGGGATACATGGCTTTTCAGATTCCACAATTATTATTTATTTGTGAACACTACATCATCTTTGTAAATCGCCTTGATTTAGCACCTGTGTGTTTTATCAGTTTATTTATGAACATATTTAGGGAACTTCGTGACAGTAGCTAAAGCAAGGGGCTATCGCAGCACACGAGTAAATGCATGCAGGGGCGGGCATTCCCTGTGTCGGTGAAGTGAGCGCTACTGGAGCGAAATTGGAGCGGGCGAGAAGCGTTTGGGAATCTCTCTTCACGCTGCAGTCAGATTGGGAACCTTCCACTTCTCGCTCCGCTCTAGCACAGCTCTGCTCACATACTCTGGTTGGGTTACATTTGCTACTGTAGCTAGGTGGGACAACCACACCACAGTCATAGTAAGTCAATATTTTCTCAAAATAGCCATCAGCAAAGTCAGAACTAGTAAGCGCTGAAAAAAGTCAAGTGTGAGTGTTAGTTGACAAAAAATATTTTTATTGGGAGGGGTGAGGAGGAGAGGGTGGGTGCTGTGGGATTATTAATGATTTTATTTGAAGAGGTAGTGTTTCAGATGTTTTTCGGGAAGAAGGGGCTGCTCTCATAGCTTCAGGGGGAAGCTGGTTCCACCATTAGGATGCCAGGACAGAGAAGAGCTTGGACTGGGCTGAGCGGGAGCTGCCCTCTCATAGGGGTTAGAGGGAGACCAGAGGTGGCAGAACGTAATAGCTCGGATTGGGGTGTAGGGATGGAGCAGAGCCTGAAGGTAGGAAGGGGCAGTGCCTCTTGCTGCTCCGGAGGCAAGTACTATGGTCTTGTAGTGGATGCTTGCTTCGACTGGAAGCCAGTGGAGTGTGTGGAGGAGCGGGGCAACATGAGAGAACTTTGGAAGGTTGAACACCAGGTGGGCTGCAGCCTTCTGGATAATTTGCAGGGGTTTGATGGCACAAGCGCTGAGCCCAGCCAACAGCTCGTTGCAATAGTCCAGACGGGAGATGACAAGTGCCTGGATTAGGACCTGCATCGCTTCCTCTGTGAGGCAGGGTCATACTCTATGGATGTTGTAGAGCATGAACCTGCAGGAGTGAGTCACTGCTTTGATGTTTGCAGAGAATGACAGGTTGTTGTCTAGGGTCATGCCAAGGTTCTTTACACTCTGGGAGGGGGACACTGTGGGGTTGTCACCTGTGATGGAGAGGTCTTGGAGCGGACAGGCCTTCCCCGGGAAGAAGAGCAGCTCCATCTTGTTGTGCTTGAGGTGGTGGGACAACATCCACGCTGAGATATCTGCCAGGCACAGACATGATTGTCGCCACCTGGGTGTCAAATGGGGGAAGGAGAGTTCAGTTCACCTTTTCCATTGACGTGTAAGCTAACGTTACTACTGTATGTCTGAATACTGTCATTTCTACTCAATGCATTATAAATTGCAGCTGAGGATGATTTCATCAAAAGTGCATTGCAGTGGATTGGAAATACAATGATATTTCTAAAGGAGGCAAATAATTAGTAGGGGAAAAATAATTCATAATTTTAATGTTGCCAGAAAGACTTTAGATGCAGTATAACGTTCACTAGCTAGCTAAGATTGAGGGGAGACCACCAGATCTTAGATAGCTAACGTCAGCATTGCTAGATATTTTTGACGCCATCTGTCTACAGTAAATTTGACAACATGATAATGATGACAAAGTTGTTTCCTTCTAAATATTTGCCTACTTTAGCAATGTTATCATATTTACAGGCCACTATTGTGTAATTTAGACAAAACAACCATTAGCCCCTGTTCAGAATGACTGGGTTTATTACGACTTTTGGGCACCACTATGGCAGAGGGCGGCTTGAAAGCATTCATAACAATGACTTGACCAAGTGGCGGAGGTGCAACCTATGAATATATTCCCATCTGTATTTATTTGGACAGCCAAGTTAAATGTTTGAATTTGGCACTATACTCCAGCATTTTGGATTTGAGATCAAATGTTTCATATGAAGCGACAGTGCAGAAGGTCACCGTTTTATTTGAGAGTATTTTCATACATATTTGTTTTACCATTTAGAAATGAAAGCGCTTCATCTTTCTAGTCCCCCCATTTGAAGAAGTCATAAGTATTTGGACAAATTCACTTATAATGTAATAAAGTAGTCAGGAGTTAAATTTACTCAGACAGAGTTAAATTAACACCCATTGGTGTAAAATAACCCTTGTGTTGGTGTTAATAACTATTGTTTGAGTGAAACAGAGTGAAACAATCCCATCAAAACCACACCCATCATTATCATATTTCCCAGCATGCTATGAAGGTATATCTTTTTTTCAGGATTGTTTTTAATATCTGTGTTTTTGAATGTACATTGATTGGTTGATTTAATCTTATGCTACACAAAGATTAATAAAACAATTCTAAACGAATCCTGAAATGGTTGTTCCCATTAAAATAGTTTAAGTATTCTCCTGTACTAGAGATCCTAACCCTGGATGTAATTCTGAATGCAGGTTGCGGTTGAATAAAAATGACAATGGTTGGATATCCTAACTCTTACAGGATTTCAAAAGGAATTACCTGTCACTTTGCCAGCTAGTATAATAAGAATTGCAGGCCTGATGTAGCCTGTAATTTGTAAACCAAGATTTTCCAAACACCACTGTGTTAGGGTAAAATGAGGCCACCAAAGAAAGGCCTTATGATTAATTGTCATAAAGTCATGAAAACATTTCCTTAGGTACTCATTTGGTGAAAGTCACAGGCCTTTAAAGGGAAATAATTCAACAATCATGTGTCATGCCCTGACCTTAGAGAGCCTTTTAATGTCTCTATTTGGTTTGGTTAGGGTGTGATTTGGGGTGGGCATTCTATGTTTTGTTATCTTTGATTTTGTATTTCTATGTTTCGGGACAGCTGTCTATCTGGTGTCTCTGATTGGGAACCATCCTTAGGTAACCCGTTTTCCCTCATTGCTTTGTGGGAAGTTGACTTTGTTTAGGGCACATAGCCTTTAGCTTCACGGTTTGTTTGTAGTGTTTATTGTTTTTGTCATCTTAAATAAAGAATATGTAAGCTCACCACGCTACACCTTCATCCTCCTTCAACAGCCGTGAGATGTCTCTGTCACTAACAAAATACAGTCATGGGTGGTAACTTCACAATTCACTCAAAGGCACCATGGGAAATATGCAAATTAGGCTTTACACTATAGTGTTAAAACAACACTCAAAATCACTTACTGAAAGTGTTTTTGCATGATACTAATAGCAATTAACTCTGGATTAAAGGGATACTTCGGGATTTTGGTCACACATACACGAATCTATGTATTTATCAAAGTTAGTCCACACGACACACTGCTTTTATTTTTATTTTGACTCCAGTGGGACACAATGATCACAGAGAAACAATCACAAAATTGCAACCAGATGGCCACCAGATTAACGCCATTGCCCAGTTTTTGAAATGTTTTCATCAGAATGATCAGGATTCTGTAATTTTTTAGTTGTTGAAAATAATCTGATAGGATCATTCTGATCCAGATACCACAATATCAAAATTCCATGATACAGATTTTCAGTGCTTTGAACAAGGCCTACACCATGCTATTGTTACGAGACAGATTATGGTACTATTTCTACACAGTCATAGGGAAAAAGAAATTAGCAAACTACATGAATAAAGGTACCTAAGATTTAAAAAAAATAATAGAGCCTGCATGTACAGTTGAAGTCAGAAGTTTACACTTTTGCCAAATACATTTAAACTCAGTTTATGACAATTCCTGAAATTTAATCGAAGTAAAAATTCCCTGTCTAATGTCAGTTACGATCCCCACTTTATTTTAAGAATGTGAAATGTCAGAATAATAGTAGTGATTTATTTCAGCTTTTATTTCTTTCTTCACATTCCCAGTGGGTCAGAAGTTTACATACACTCAATTAGTATTTGGTAGCATTGACTTTAAATAGCTTAACTTGGGTCAAACGTTTCGGGTAGCCTTCCACAAGCTTCCCACAATAAATTGGGTGAACTTTGGACCATTCCTCCTGACAGAGCTGGTGTAACTGAGTCAGTTTTGTAGTCTTCCTTGCTCACACACGCTTTTTTAGTACTGCCCACAAATTTTCTATGGATTGAGGTCAGGGCTTTGTGATGGCCTCTCCAATACCTTGACTTTGTTGTCCTTAGGCCATTTTGCCACAACTTTGGAAGTATGCTTGGGGTTGTTGTCCATTTGGAAGACACATTTGTGACCAAACTAACTTCCTGACTGATGTCTTGAGATGTTGCTTCAATATATCCACCTAATTTTCCTCCCTAATGATGACATCTATTTTGTGAAGTGCACCAGTCCCTCCTGCAGCAAAGCACCCCCACAAAATGATGCTGCCACCCACGTGCTTCACGGTTGGGATGTTGGTCTTCAGCTTGCAAGACTCCCCCTTTTTCCTCCAAACATAACAATGGCCAAACAGCTCTATTTTTGTTTCATCAGACCAGAGGACATTTCCCCAAAAAGTGCAATCTTTGTCCCCATGTGCAGTTGCAAACCGTAGTCTGGCTTTTTTTATGGCGGTTTTGGAGCAGTGGCTTCTTCCTTGATGAGCGGCCTTTCATGTTATGTCGATATAGGACTCGTTTTTACTGTGGATATAGATACTTTTGTACCTGTTTCCTCCAGTATCTTCACAAGGTCCTTTGCTTTTGTTCTGGGATTGATTTGCATTTTTCGCACTAAAGTACGTTAATCTCTAGGAGACAGAACGTGTCTCCTTCCTGAGCGGTATGTCGGCTGCGTGGTCCCATGGTGTTTATACTTGCGTACTATTGTTTGTACAGATGAACGTGGTACCTTCAGGCGTTTGGAAATTGCTCCCAAGGATGAACTAGACTTGTGGAGGTCTACATTTTTTTCGGAGGTCTTTGCTGATTTCTTTTGATTTTCCAATGATGTCAAGCAAAGAGGCACTGGGTTTGAAGGTAGGCCTTGAAATACATCCACAAGTACACCTCCAATTGACTCAAATTATGTAAATGAGCCTATCAGAAGCTTCTAAAGCCATGACATAATTTTCTGGAATTTTCCAAGCTGTTTAAAGGCACAGTCAACCTAGTGTAGTCAACTTAGTGTATTAGTGTAACCTTTGACCCACGGGAATTGTGATAGAGTGAATTATAAGTGAAATAATCTGTCTGTAAACAATTGTAGATTTTTTTTTACTTGTGTCATGCACAAAGTAGATGTCCTAACAGACTTGCCAAAACAATAGTTTGTTAAAAAGACATTTGTGGAGTTGTTGAAAAACTAGTTTTAATGACTCCAACCTAAGTGTATGTATGCTTCCGACTTCAACTTTAGCTTAAGTACATAACAACTGACCACATACCTATACTTCAATTAATTTACCATAATGAACCTTTGGTTTTCAGATGTAATAACTTTTTTTAAACCTTACCTTAGTTACATGGACATTTCTTGTTTGTAGTGCCTTTCACATTTTTGAATTCACCCTTGCAGTGAACAAGATTATCCAGATTTTCGGCAACAAAACTATCCTAATCACTACTTTTGAATGAAATAACAAAAACAACGGTAAAGGTCAGATTGGATTACCAAATACGAATCCCTATCCGGAACAATCAGAAACTCATTTTCCAGTCCAGTACCAGATCAATGTGCAGGGTATCCCTTGATAATGACTCTCAGTTTCATAGGGTTAGGGTTCCCACACGGCTGTATTTCCATGTTACAGCGCTAGTTTACAGAAAACGGACGGAAGAAAGACTGGACTACCTTTGGTAATTAGCTATCTGCGTCTCTGAACACTTGGGTGTACACGTAAATCGGACGCCACAAACATGTTGTCACTGCAAAATACTGTCAGCTGCAATTATGTTAAAACAGGTTGAAACAGTTTACAGTAAGTGTGTATTTTGCGTTTGAGAAATTATTTTGATGTGATATGAAAGTAGAGTGATTTATGCTTCTAGAAACGTACCGCAATTGAGAATCGATTCACATTTAGATGGAGTATTTGGCGGTTTTGGCTTCTAGAACCAATTCGCCTTTAAACAGAACATGTAAGGTCTTAAGGAGTAGGCTCATTTAGTCCAATATTGGGCTATGTGCAGGGGTATGAGGTATTTGAGGAAGATATGTACATAAAGGCAGGGCAAAGTGACTAGGATATATAATAAGAGTGAAGTAAGAACAGAGTTGCAGCAGCATAGGATGAGTGTGAAAGTGTGTGTGTGTGTGCGCGCGTATGTAGTGAATGTGTAGTTTTGAGTGTCATCCATCATGTAGACTAGCCTAGCCGCACTGTATCTGCGAGCTGTTGGCTAGAGCAACAGTTTTTGTACGCAACTGGTAGGCAAATGCTGCGTATTTCTTTATGCAAATGTTAGAATAGTCACACAAATCTGTCGCCAATTGGATGGGAAACCTATCTGACATTTGGAAGGGAGCTATAATCCAGTTATAATAAAAATAAACTGTGTGTCGTTATTGTTCGAAATCAAGTATGGCTTTACTACTTGCCGTACCACGCTCCTCGTCGCACCGGTACATTTAGTTGAAAACGGCAGTATCACTGCCATGTGGACCAATTTGTAGTGAAAGATGGCAGATAGTTCACTCAGGCCCTTTGCCTCTGAAAATAATTAAGTTCCGGTCAATTAAGAGGGTGGCGCTCCCATGGACACCAAACCGATAGCAGCTGTGTCTAGTCTACTTAGTTCATTGACTTCAATTGAAACAGAAAGGATAGGGTCTTGGATGTCTATTCTTTTGTAACTTTTTTGAGTAATGTTTACTGTTCATTTCTGATGGTTTATTTCACTTTTGTTTATTATCTATTCCACTTGCTTTGGCAATGTAAACATGTTTCCCATGCCAATAAAGCCTTTTGAATTGAATTGTTTCCCTTCCTCTTCCATCTCTTTTGTGGCAACCTGGGACAACATCAGAGATTGATGTTGACTGTAGAAAAACAGGAATCTCTGAAGTTGTCCCAGCTGGGGCAGGCATGCAACGGAGGTGCAACTGCAAAGACGCAGTGAATTGTTTTAAGCAAAGGAACAAGGCATTATTCTTGTGGGTTTTTTGGTTGCAATCAAATTTGCTTTGCGTGTAAATCTCCCATTCGTAGGGTTTTAAGAAATTCAGCAGTAATGGCAAAGATGGTGGATAATGAAGATGTCGCATAAAGGTTGTTTACCATTGAGAAAATTGGTCAATGTTCTTGTCTGTAAGTGGGCGTTCCTTCTCTCGCATGAGCATGTGTTCAAACATCCCCAGAGGTGGTCACGCGAGAGAGGGAATACCCAGAGACAATGGGAAACTGTCCAATAACAGCTGGCGCTGCTCATATTATTCCGTCTCTGGTAATGGCTATGTTCGATGGCATCAAATTTCTGATGCATTTTGGCTGAATAGTGACTGACTGAATGATCTACAAATAATAATGAGTCGTTATGATGCAAGGTGATTTGTAGAATAGTCCGCCTGCACTGTCGGTTGGGATGTCGAACAAGCCCATTGCATAGCACAGAGCTACATTGGTTGCACTTGGCCACTTACAGTATGTCTCTTCTTGGAAAGTCGACCATTTGCAGGTTTGCATGCCCCATGTAATACTGGATCTGTCCAGAGGATGGCCTCAGTTTATCACTGAACCACCTTTGCATTCAACCCAACTTAAACATCCTTACCTGGTTGGACTCTGCAGTTTCCGATGCCTTGATCCAGGACTAACTGTCAGTGTGTCAAATCCATTGAGATTCAACACTGATCAGTAATAAGGGCCAAATGTATTTCCCCTATGCTTGTCTTCACCTATTTTTGTTGCTATAGGCTACAACAACAATCCCATGTATACATTAAGCAGGGAAAACAATGTGTATTTTGAAGCAGAAAGGGAATCAATCCTGGTCTAGTTCCTATCATTTGCCAGTGTGATGGTCTGCAGCTGACCCTGTGCCTCTCAACTCCTGTGTGTGTCTAGAAGTGTATTGATAAAGGCATAAGACTACGAATTTCTGCTCTAACCAAATGGATGATGATTTTATTGTATATTATTCTATTGCATCCTATTCTATTCGCGTATAGAGAGCCAGCAGTGTGGTAGTGGTTTGTACTGTTGGCCAATAGTGCCTGGGGTAGAGAGTTAACTGTAATGTTACGAAGGAGAGGAAATCAAGTGTGACAAGGCTTGTGTTGTTCTTACAGTCTGCTAGCAGGCCTGTGAGGGATGTTAGGCTGCTTTGAACTGCCACAGGTTAGGCAAGCCATGAATAATACATGATTACACTGGCAAACAGATGGTTAAGTATGGAGAAGTAGTACTGAGAACTGTTCTACATCAAGGTACTGGGAGTGGTTAATTGTGGCACACTGACTTGAGCACTTCGTGTGTACATTAATTACAAAAGGCTATTCAGAACAGACATTGGCATTCAAACAATCTCTCTCACTCTGTCTCCTTTAGTTGATACAGTAACTGTTGAGCTCAGATATACAGTATGTGCATTCATTTGCATCCCTGGTCTCCTAAAATCAAGACCTGTATTGATTTTATCAGCATCACAAGCAGGAAGTAGACTTATGGCCAATGATGTGCATAAACCCTGGATGACTGACCATATTTTAGCCTCCGCGAAGCTATGTTAATACTCCTTGTGAACACATTTGTGCACAACATTTGAAAGAAATATGCTTTTTGTGTGTGTGGAAAATTTCAGGGATGTTTTATTTCAGCTCAGGACCAACACATTACATGTTGCGTTGATATTTTTGTTCAGTATAAAACTTTTTTTTTGTAAGCTATAGAAATACATTTATTAATGTCTACATTCGATTTTGACACATTTATTCTATTACAGAAACATTAATGCATACTTTTACATTATATGAGCTAAACATACATTTTTTCCTTAAAGTATCTTTTTTAGAGTGCTAATGTTACTGTCCCCATTTCAACAAAAAATAATACTTAAATACATGTAATTTTGTCCTTGAATTGAAATACGGTAGAATTCCTTTCATTCCTATGGAGGACGGCTCCTACTGGGAAGTGCCAATATGACTGACCGGTGGATTCAAAGCCCCTGATCTTCTTGGCCTTCCTGTGACATCGGGTTCTGTAGGTGTCCTGGAGGGCAGGTAGTTTGCCCCCAAGCGCCACATCTGGAGGAAACCTGGCACCATCCCTACAGTGAAGCAACATCATGCTGTGGGGATATTAATCAGCGGCAGGGACTGGGAGACTAGTCAGGATAGAGGCAAAGATGAATTGAGCAAAGTACAGAGAGATCCTTGATGAAAACCTGCTCCAGAGCGCTCAGGACCTCAGACTGGGGCGAAGGTTCACCTTCCAAAAGGACAGTGACCCTAAGCACATGGCCAAGACAACGCAGGAGTGGCTTCAGGACAAGTCTCTGAATGTCGTTGAGTGGCCCGGACTTGAACCCGATCGGACATTTCTGGAGAGACCTGACAATAGCTGTGCAGCAACACTCCCCATCCAACATGACAGAGAAGAATGGGAGAAACTCCCCGAATACAGATGTGCCAAGCTTGTAGTATCATACCCACGAAGACTCAATGCTGTAATCGCTGCCAAAGGTGCATCAACAAAGTACTAAGTAAAGGGTCTGAATACTTATGCAACTCATATTTCCATTTATTTTAGCAAACATTTCTAAAAACCTATTTTTGCTTTGTCATTATGGGGTATTGGTGTGTAGATTCGTGAGGGTTAAAAAACAACAACAATTTTATCAATTTTAGGCTGTAACATAACAAAATGTGGAAAAAGTCAAGGGGTCTGAATACTTTCCAAAGGCACTGTGCATCATTGTTTACAGCATGGTTGGCCATAACCATAGAAATGCCATACTTTTGTGGAGTGAGGGCCTCCAGGTAGGAGAAGGGCAATGGTTGGAAAATGATGACTGTGGATGTGTTTTAGAATTGGGGTGTGCTGTGTTGAATGGGAGTAATATAATATGTTGTTTTGTTTAAGCATGTTTTTAACAGAATCCATCCTCCATTTGGACAGTGGCAGCAATACTTGTAAAGTCAGGGGTGTATTTAGCGTAGGCTGTCCCAATGCTGGCTAGCCTAACATTGCATAACGCTGCAGATAGAAACAGAGTTTACAGATTGGTTATGGTTCTCTCAATGCTACTATATCTGTCTGTAGAACATTGCAGTGTTCAACCAATTAGTTTCTTCCCAAGTTCTCCTGAAAGAGTTTTCTCTTCACAGTAAAATACTTATGACAAAAGGATTATAACAGAACATGGATGCATTCCAAATGGCATCCTTAGGGCTCTGGTTAAAAGTAGCGCACTATATAGGGAATAGGGTGGTTTGAATTACACTGTATAAACGTATGAAATATTGCCATTGACTGCCCAGGGTTTCCCTTACGAAAATGTGGCGCTGGACAACGTGGCCGGCAAGATTTTAATTTACCAGACATTTGAGAAATGTACCGGTCATCCATACACATTGGGTGCTTAACGCATTAGGGCGTCCACCTACGGTGCTGAAAATCACATTTAGATTATTCTCATTCATCTTAAAATAATAGAAATTAGCATGTAAAGTTGTAATAAAATAAAGTAGAACGATGTTCTTATATCAACATGAAACGTTTTATTGAAAAGCAAAACATTGCCCGTTGCATCTTCATCATAAATTATAACTGAATATCATTTTTTTTACAAAAAAATAAACATGTAGCCTAGAAGAACAAGTCACCTACACAGTAAAAAACACAACTTCAAAAATATAATATTTGTATAATATAATTTGCTGTTGGTATGGACATTTTGAATTAATAAGTAACAAAACACAATTGTTTTCTAGACATCTCTAATTGAATTTAGCCTAGGCATGGTCATTTTAATTAGTCCTAATAAATAACAAAACATGGCTGTCTACAAACACCAAAACCGGCCCGCCCCACTCCCCATTCCCGCTTCGATTCAGCACCACAGCAGTAGAAAGAGGCCACTCTAGGCGGCCACAAAATGAAGAAATAGTAAAGGCTGGTGCATTGAGAGAAAGCTTATTTTACAATACTCCTGTGAAACGAGGCCCGCTCATGCATTTATGAAAGCACTTATTTCCAAAGCTCAAATTATTTATCACTCGTTGTACTGGAAGATGTTAATAAATGTTCTGTTTATTGTAATTTGAACTATCGTTGGTTCGTGACTCGTGTCATGTGTGATATTAATAACTTATTGATAACTGGATAACTGATAACTGTCAGTTGACTGCCTAGAGATTGCAACATTGTAACTCTCCAATGTGAATAGTTGGAAACGATGTTTCGTTTCCAAGTGCTACTGAATAAGCTCATCTGAAATGCACCAATTGCGCATGATTAACATCATTACTCTACTCTAGTTTATCAATCCATTCCTACAAAATATGTTTTACTATATATAACACAGGCGGCATATGCTGATCTTGCCTAGGGCAGCAGCAGAACTGCTAGGACTGGGCCTGACGAACACAATGATTTGCCTCATATTTACTGCTCAAAGGGAGCCGCTGCTGTTGTGAAGTCTAAACTGTCCAACTCCTTGGAGCAACTTGTGACGCGCATCAGCCTCCTTTGTCCTCAAGAAGGTGTGATCTTTAACTCAGAATATATTTTGAGAGATCTGATACTTGATTTTTGTCATTCATGTCTATACAATTTTGGTTTTCAGTTAACAAACACTTTTTGTGTGTGTTAATATTTCCAGGCGTTTGAACAATCCTTTCCCCTATAACCCTACCTTCCAACTTGAAGACAAGACTGAAAACAAGGGAAGGAGAACACTCCTGCTCGACCATTCATTGGCTTGGTGTGTCTGAGTGGACCTACAGTATATAGAAGGTAGCCGACACTCCATGGGGTCTCAAGATTGAATGGTTTGCAGAAAGACTCATGTAGCATTCATGGTTGCTTTGCATACAGCCACTTGACAGTGTTAAATGTGCAATCCTAAACTATTTTAAATTGTCCACACTGGCCAAAGTGTTCAGCTTTATAAATACAGATTTCTGTTAAGTATATCAGGGTTGTTTTAAATATAGGCTATATTTTAAGACTATTCTAACTTATTATTTATTTATATATTTGCAAATACCTTTTTGATTTAGCCTAAGGGCAGCCTTTTATTTTATTTACAATTTTTTTCCCGGTTTTGTTTTGCAACCATGTAGCTTTTATAGTACACTTAAAGTATATTTCATTGTGCTTCTGAGAAAATTTTTTTTTGCCCTGGATTTCTGTTCAGCAAAAGATGAAAATAAAATATTTTTGTTGAAATGTTAAAAAAAGTATATAAAAAAATAAAGGTGTGATCTTTACACTGTTTTGGAGAAAGAATCCTCTCTCAGCAGGCACACTGGAAACGGGGACAATAAATACAATCATTGCCAATTTTGTCCAGTCGAGGACCTCGTAAAAATACAAACACTCATTTCCAAGCAGCTTGAGGATGAAGTATATTTGCCTTTTTAAGTTGGATCACATCGACGGATATCTCCATCAATCAATAAAAATCATTATTTTGTAATGGATTACATTTTTTCTGACAATTTAGCCTGCACAATTGTATTATAGACTTTTTTTTTTTTTTTAATTCTGCCAGAAGCCTGCATTTACATGCTAAAGGAAACCCTGTAACTGCCATGCTTTCTTTACCAGATAAGATTGGTTTGATAAATGTGGCAACAGTTCAAGATATTAACCCCTAAAACGAGTCCAGTCCAGAATGCCCAGATAGTCTCTAGTTACTACACATTGGGCTTAAAGCACACCAAGGCTATATCTAAAGTTGCTGTGGGCAGTGTAACAGTGTTGGTGTTGGGATAAAGAACAGTGGGTCTCAGCAAGATTCGCCAAACATCACAGTTTCTCCTGTCCCCCCAGGGAGAGCAAAGCAGATTTGTTTCTGCCTCCTCAAGCAATAAATCACACAACCCTAAATGGTGCATTGCCTCCACTCCAGTCGCAAAGGCAGAGTCAGACAGAGGCAGAGGCAGAGTCAGACAGAGACAGAGGCAGACTAAGGCCGAAAGAGTGACTTTTGCTCTGCTCACAGCTACAATATTTTTCAATTGAGGATTGCCTCTGTTCCAAACTCCAGGTAATTCCAGAAGAAGAGACGGGGAGAAAGAGAGAAGCAGTGACAAAGACGGAGGCAGACAGAGATATTTTCATAGTATTACTACACAGACATCCCATGTCTGCATAATATATTCCCTTCAGATGTTTTCTCCATACAATGTCTGTGTAATAATACCTGATCTGTCCCTTCAAGCCCTAGGCTTTATCTTATATAATTAGATGTCTCTTCAGTACTGAGTCACGCAACAGTAGCCCAGAGGATTGTCATGGACTGAATTGTCCTCATTATTAGACCTTGAGAGAGGGAGGCTTTGTCTGTTTGATCACATAACCACTGTCTCCTGCTTAGTTCCAGTTAATTTCGACCAGATATTTTTGACTATTTTCAGATCGAGGACTTTTCTATGGCCGTATATTCTTCATAGAAGCAGTAATACTGTATGTACAGTATGTGCTGAGAATGTAAATGTAAATTCAAGACAATTTGTAAAGGGTGTAATAGGTGCGAAGGGTGTGACTGTACACTGTGTCTTGCATAGCTCCCATTCATAACGACAAGAAATGTATTTCAGACGTGGAACTTTTGAATTTAATAATACATTATATAAGCACATTTAATGACTAATGAGCTATGCATGTTTTATCATGTTTCATTTTTCTCATAATACATTTCTCACAAAATAAGTACGATGTGCCGACAAATACATGGGTATAAAATAGATCACTTCTGGACAACTTTCAGTGGAAATGGATCAAGACCTGGGTTCAAATACATGTGTATTGGCCTCTTGAGTGGAACGGTGGTCTAAGGCACTGCATTGCAGTGCTAGAGGCGTCACTACAGACCTGGGTTCATTCCCAGTCTGTGTCACAACTGGCTGTGATTGGGAGTCCCATAGGGCGGCGCACAATTGGTCCAGCATTGTCGCACTCTAGCGACTCCTTGTGGTGGGCTGGGTGCCTGCAGGCGTCAGTTGAATGGTGTTTCCTCCGACACATTGGTGTGGCTGGCTTCACGGTTATGCGGGCGGCTGTTAAGAAGAGTGGGTCATGTATCGGAGAACGCATGACTTGACCTTTGCCTCCCGAGCCTGTTGGGGAGTTGCAGTGTGTCTCATCACTCATTCATTAAATTGAAAAATGGGGTAATATATATATATATATATATATATATACTGCTCAAAAAAATAAAGGGAACACTAAAATAACACATCCTAGATCTGAATCTATGAAATATTCTTATATTCTTTTTCTTTACATAGTTGAATGTGCTGACAACAAAATCACACAAAAATTATCAATGGAAATCAAATTTATCAACCCATGGAGGTCTGGATTTGGAGTCACACTCAAAATTAAAGTGGAAAACCACACTACAGGCTGATCCAACTTTTATGTAATGTCCTTAAACAAGTCAAAATGAGGCTCAGTAGTGTGTGTGTGGCCTCCACGTGCCTGTATGACCTCCCTACAACGGCTGGGCATGCTCCTGATGAGGTGGCGGATGGTCTCCTGAGGGATCTCCTCCCAGACCTGGACTAAAGCATCTGCCAACTCCTGGACAGTCTGTGGTGCGACGTGGCGTTGGTGGATGGAGCGAGACATGATGTCCCAGATGTGCTCAATTGGATTCAGGTCTGGGGAACGGGCAGCTCGCATTGATGTGCCATCCTGGATGAGCTGCACTACCTGAGCCACTTGTGTGGGTTGTAGACTCTGTCTCATGCTACCACTAGAGTGAAAGCACCGCCAGCATTCAAAAGTGACCAAAACATCAGCCAGGAAGCATAGGAACTGAGAAGTGGTCTGTGGTCACCACCTGCAGAACCACTCCTTTATTGGGGGTGTCTTGTTAATTGCCTATAATTTCCACCTGTTGTCTATTCCATTTGCACAACAGCATGTGAAATTTATTGTCAATCAGTGTTGCTTCCTAAGTGGACAGTTTGATTTCACAGAAGTGTGATTGACTTGGAGTTACATTGTGTTGTTTAAGTGTTCCCTTTATTTTTTTGAGCAGTATATATACACTGTACATGAGTATTTGTTATTTTAAATACACCATACTTTTATTTTAGTATTTTAATTGTTATTTGTAAAAAATAAAAATAAAATAGTCTTCGGAAGAATTTTCAAATGCTTTTCTCAAATACTATTTTCAAATATCTGGGTAAAATGTATGGGATTGTATTTGAGTCTTTTCAAATACTTTCCAAGTGTATTTCCAAGTACATTCTAATATTTAACTACTTGTTTTTTCAAATAAAGTTTATCTGAATACTTCGGAATGTATGTAAAAGTAATTTATTTTCACCATGGCTGAAAGGGATGTACAAGTATGTATTAGATCAATTCTTATCCTCGAGATAGGAAAATCAGACCATATCTGGTTGTGGCTGCCTGGCTCTCATTGATAAGAAGAACATTCCACATCCCAGAACCCTGTAATATCTGTGAAGTAAACAAACCAGTGGTGTGGTAGCCTAGTTATCAGATCAAGCACTGTAAAATTAATGTGTGGGAACTAGCTGGCAGGCTACTCTACTCACTGCAGCATTTAACTGGTCTAGAAAAAAGTCACACGGAGGTCGGTTGGTGCAGTCCCTCAGAAGTGCTGAGAGTAGGGAAAAACACACACGCATGCACGCACACTGCCACGCACGACACACACAGCCCTTTCCTCCCTGCTTAGAAGAGAAGAGCTGTTAGGTTGGGTGAGTCATTGATATTGAATCAATGTCAGTAAAGAGGAAAAAGATACTGTGGGTATTCAGTGCGAGAGGAAGGGGGAGGAGGAGAGAGGAAGACACCCCACTGTACTG